>NW_010226253.1:0-2797 GCF_000690775.1 Eurypyga helias
CTGGTGTCCAGCTGAACGCTGTCGTACTCCTCCAATGTCCTTCAAAGAAAAACACGCTATGCGTGCCCCCCCCCATCACTCCCTCCCCCTCCCCCTCTCCCTACCAAGATGGAGCCAGAATCTCTCACATCCCAATGTCTGGGGGGAAGCATAAATATCTGTGTGAGGGACCAGCTTTGCAAGAGGGGAAGAAAAAGCAGGGGGGACAAACAAAACCAGAAAGAAGGTTACCTGATTGCCTGAGTGGTTGCCTGAGGGGTGCCAGCAAGGAGCTTTTCTCCTCTGTGGCTCTCCCGTCTCTGATCGAAGATCACACACACAGCGCCATCCAGACACAGTGCGTGCGCAAACACCCCCACCCCAAAAGCTCTGCTCGTATCTCACTTATTTCTCCATATCCACATTTAACGTAACAACAAAAATTAATTAACCGCTTTCTTCCTCCCAGTACCAGCACCTCCTCCTTCATACGACACCTCTCTCAAACAAAACACACCGCTTTTTTTTTCTTCCCCTTTTTTTTTCTTTCCTCCCCTGGCCGAATGAATGGATTTCACAGAAACATGGTGGAAAAAACGGCATATACACACGAATGAGAAAATCTCTCTCATGCCAAACCAGAGATGGGTTTTACTTGCAAGAACTTACAGGAGCGTCCTGACGCCATTGTCACCTCCTTCTCTCTGCCTAGCTCTTCTTGTTATTGCTGTGGAAGTTGTTTGGTGAGTTTCGTGCTCCTTAATAGGCAATGGAGGATCGCCATATTTTCCCTGATATTCCCCCCGCCCTTCCCCCCCACTTCACTAGTTAGCTGCGGATGACCACAGATATTTGTCTCCCTCTCACATTCTGTGTCTCTGAATAATGATTTACCAGGGGAAGAGAAAGAAAGACAATCTCCTCTCCTACCACACAAAATGCAAGAGCACCAGGGGGTGCAAGAATCCTTTCTAACAACAACTGTAGGGGAAGAGAAGGAAAAAGAAAGAAAACAGAAGAGGAAAGAGCAAGAATAAAAGAGAGGGAGGAGAGAAGAAAGAAGGAAAACAAGGAAGAGATCGATGAGGCAGAACAGATTTAAGAGAAGATGGTAGAGACGGGAGGTGTTGAAAATGAAGGAGATTAAAAGGAGGGAGATGGCAACAAAAAGTTTAGGTTTGGGGCACTGAGTCACTCAGAGGCCACAAAGGAGGAGAATGGGGAAAGATCCGAAGAGCCCTTTCTAAGATGTTGCATTCTCAAAGCTTCCTGCGCAGGGGCGCTCCTACAATGCTGGGGGAGCTGCTCGGGGGGAGCACTGTACAAGGCCATAGCTCTCTTCCAGCCATGCCAAAAAATGGTTTCAGCATGCAGATCTGCCCCTGAGGTGATCCCTCAGACACATCCATCTAGAAGCTAATCTTTCCTAAGCAAGTTTTTTTGGTGTTTTTTTTTTTTTTAACTCTATAAAATGGGATGGAGGCATAATGGGTGCTAGAGGTTGAAAAATATAAAACCAGATCTACCATGTGGCCAGTTTCAAATTCCCCTTTCAACTTACACATTTCGGGAACGTATTTTGAAGTCTTCCCCCAGAAATAAAGACAGGATCATCTCTATTTTTTCTTTTTTGTCTCAAGCATGTAGAAGAATACTACCAAGCACCAAAAATATTTCCTATATTTGTGAAATGTTTTGGTGCAAAATAAAATAAGTAATCCTATTTAAAACAACAGGTCTTCCAACCCCAAGTTTCTGCACTTTTGTGACTGATCATTTAAAACTGGAAAGTAACAATCAATTGTCATGATAGGAACACCAGTTCCATGTCTTCACAAAAGAAGGCTGTGTACACCCAGGATCAAAATAAGGAACAAAAGAAGCCTGTGCAAACTCAGACTTAAGAAAAGAAGGTATGGAGAAACAATCAAAATCTAGTTGACCAAGAAACTACACGAATACTTTGAATGTGTTAACTACCTGAATATCTGGAATATCTAATCTACATTAATACCTTCAATGTGTTAAATGAATGTCTTAGGCTGGGAAGTCTGTACGCTCAGAGTACCTCAGCCAATGGGGAAATGAGGAGGGTCTCTTGCGGACAGGAAAAGTAGGATAAAAGAGGGCTGCGTCCCTCTGTAGGTTGAGAGACCCCACAGGAATATGTCTTGTGGACTCTCCCTTTATTCAAATAAAGTTTTGTTTGGTTTTGGGTTTTTTTGTAGGTTTTTTTTTTTTTTCAGGACACCTCTGTCTCCTTTGTGAACACTGACTCCTGGTAGCGTGATTTCCGTACATTCATAATGAAATGGTGTCATTGTGATGGAGATAAAAAAGCAAAGACAAAGCTGCCTTAGTCTGAATTTTTATTTAGTGCTGATTGCATTAATCATAATCATTGTCACGAGGTAACTCTTTTGCACATCTTCCTCCACACTTCTTCCTACAGCACGATCAAATTCTTTCCAGATTTGCATCTAGCACTAGAGAGCATGTGCATGAAGGGGGAGAGATTAGGGGTTATATGCACACTCACCAAAAAAACGTATGGGAGTGAGGCAAAAAATTTGAGCACTAGGGCATGGCTAGTATTGGAATATTTCCCTCAAGCACTGCAATTTATATGCATGGAGGAGAGAGTAGAACCATAAAGACTCTGTCACAGTGAATGGGAAGATAACCTCCTCTGGTCAGAGGAAGTTATATCTCAGTGGTGAAGCTGAGATAATCTTAACGGAGCCCAGATTTTATTGGCCACAGAAGAGACCAAGTACATTAAAACTATCAAAACACCCAAGCACAAGTACAGGCTGGG
>NW_010226254.1:0-44745 GCF_000690775.1 Eurypyga helias
AAGTTTAGTAATGATAGGAATTGCATATATCATATAAACACCTGACGGAGAAAATAGTTTAAGGATAGACCAAGATTTTAATATATCTGTCTTATGAAAGGGGTGGGATTAATCTACACTGGCCCAGGAACAAACCCTGACACCGACTTGCTTGAGCAAGGGCTCTGCCCACCTGTGTGAAGCGAGAAAATACAACCTCATTGGAGGCAGTTCCCCCTGTTGTATCTAGCAGTTCAGGCCACAAAAAGCTGATGTGTGCAGGTGTGTAGGGGAAAATTCAAAATGTGCTGTCAATTTTTCAATATTAATGAACAGGTAATATTTTTTCTTGTCCCTTATGCCTGTTGTGCAGCAGCAGCTAACCTGGAAGGACTAATTTATTTTGTGATTGCATGCAGATTTGCAGTCTGGGTTTTTTTTTCAGCAGAATCACCTGTATTTTTCATTATTTCGCTTTTTTGACAGGTAATTTTACTAGAAAAACTGGTCTGTGAGGAAAACTCATTTGGTTCATGTTGTAGATAACAGTAATTGCCATCTCTTATCCATAATGAGTGTGCCATATGAAGTTGATTTGTATCATTTGATATAGAAGTAATATTAGTGTAGATCTCAGTCTTACCAAGAATTTCTGTGTTCGGTCACGATCAGTTCATTGTTTATGAGGAAGTTTCTGATTTACTCAGCGCACAAAGGGGGGTCAGCGCTGACGGAGCTGAAGGGCAGGTTTACTCACTAGCTCCTTGCCTTCCTGCACATTGGGAATACACAAGCACTTACCTACAAGATGGAATAACCCACTTGATATCAATTTAACTACAGAGCACACTAAGGGTGGGACTCATCTTGCTGATGTTGTTAGGAATTAGGTGTCCAACTTAGGTGTGTAATTGGTAACGAGCTTTAGAGAATAGCTATGAAATCTTCAAATATGAATCCAGCCCTGAAAGTGCCCACAGAAGTAATTTCATTACAGCTAATGTCACATGTTATTAAAGCTCATCTTCCTCCTGGGTAACTTTAGATCTATAGCAAAATAGGAGTCTTGTCAGTTTGACTTCGTCTATATTATGTGGAAGAAGGCTCTATTCCTAGACTGTTCAGCCCATTGAATTGCACTCCAGAACTGTCTGTATCTGCCCATGAGCAAAGCTCACCCTGACTAGTTCCTTACTTTGGTGTATCTGTCTGTTCGCCGAGTTTAGACTGGATCAGTCTGATGCAGGCATGCCATTACATCTCCTTCGTTACATGAAAAAAGACAAGTATTGAAGAAATATTACTGCAGAAATGAGACTCTGCTTACAACTTATATTTTCGTAATGATACAATAAACCACTGGTGCTGGACAATAACTTAAGTATTTTCTCCAATATGAAAATATGTAACTAAAAACCTGTGGCAAATATGAATGAGTTCTATAAAATACAGTTGTTTTGGTACTTGTTAAGGAATTAGAACAGTAAAGTCATATGGAAGAAGTCACAGAGTACTAAATTTACTTTGTTACTATATCAACATACCAGCAGTCGGTCAATTTTAAATTTAAAACAGGTTAAGATTTAGAAAAGAAGCATTTTAGAATTTGACCTGGTGTTTGGAATATTTATTTTATCATATAATAGTTTCTTGATGTTCCAAATTTTTCCTTGGTTGTAGCTCAGTTTTCATTATGTAGAAAGATAATTTTAAAAATTAATGTCTGTATTAAGAACTGATTTGCCATTAAAAACAAAACAAATGGGAAAATAGGATCTAAATTGTCTGTCCTTTATTTATCTCTGCCAGCCCAGGCTATTTAGCTTTTCTAAACTGTTCAAACAAACTCTTATTCACTGCTGTAATATGAATTATTTTAGATGCAAAATACTATTAAATAAGTCTTAACACTATAAAATATATGTGTATATGCACAGAAATCTCTTTCCTACATAGATTCTTTAAGTTTCTACTTCTTAGATAGATAAATAAATCTTTTCAATGTTTTTACTAGTTAATGCTGTGGCAGAAAGGACTTCTTTTAACGTAGTTGTTACATGGAGTTTTGCCGTCCTTAACAATGGCAAGTACAATCTTACTTTGTTTATGCTGGAGTACATGCAAGAAGGTTCTGCTTCCTTATCATGAGTGATAGATGTTCACTTTTTATTTTTCTTCCTTTTTTTTTCTTTTTTTAGCCCCCAGATAATGGGCCTCCACCATTACCAACATCCTCCCTTCCCGAAGGCTATTACGAAGAAGCAGTGCCACTTAGTCCTGGAAAGGCTCCCGAGTACATCACTTCCAGTGAGTAATATATATCCAGACCAGTTTCTGAGCAATTGGTGATTCCAGTGTCCTTCAGCTTTGTTAATATTTGACACCTACATCTTTATTAGTGGTGATGTGTTGTAAGCGTGGCTTCAACTCTGTACTTAAAACACATGCATAGGAGTCACCTGAGAATATTAATTATTTTCTTGTACACTACACAAACTGAGGTTATCTTAATGTAGCTAAGCAATTCAAGGTAAGAAAGAGTATCATATGCTGTAAAGCAAATGAAGGAACATAGAGTCTTAGCAGAGATCACTCCTTTCTTCATTTCCTCCCTTGAAATGCTGCAGGGTGGTCCTGCTACGCCTTGTAATCCAGTGAACTGCTGATTTGTGTTTTTACATTAAACAAGAGTCATGCTCAGGCAGGAAAACATTAATAGAACAAATATTAATAGCACTGCTGAAGGATCACCTAGGAAAAAAAAGAAAAAATATGAAACTGATTTCTTATTGTACTTAACCATCTAAATTCATAAAAATATTTCATCTATCAGCCTTAAAAGTTTATTAATAATTTCATAATGTCGGTATATATATATCTCCAGACATTTAAATCTCTGTTAGTGTAACTTACCATCTCACTTGCTGTGATTTTGCTGAATTTGCTTACGTCCTGAACTCCTTATAATCTCTTTTAATTTGTGTTAAGTGTTCCGCTCTTCAGTGGAAAATAAAGTTGCTTTTAAATTCAATATGCCATTAGTAATACATCTCCACTCAAGCAAAACTTCCATTAAATCTAGCGTGTGTGGTAATTAAAATGAGCCACTAAAGCAGTGTACTAACCAAAGATGTAACCTTAGAGGTTCAGACAGTTTGAGGTGGAGAAGGCCATAATAAAGAAGTGCTAAAAGTATAAGAAGTGCAAGAATAAGCTGTTAAACAACTGCTGGGATAGATGTCATTATCTATAACACATAGATGTTATTATCTATAACACATTATCAAGTGTTACTATGGAATGTTTTTTGTAATGTCATTAATAGCAAGGAGGCTTACATACCATGTGTCCTGCCTATAAAGAAAAACAGCAGCAGAAGAAAATTGCAGAATATAGATCATGAAATATCTGTAACTTCCCCAAGGCCCTGTAATCTCTTTGTAAATAGACACCTACATGTTGTTGAAAACAAGACTGTATATGCCTCGTCTGGTAACTCTCTTTATATAAAAAGCTACTGGTCTGTACAATATGCCTTAATTATTACAGACTAATCTTTGGAATGCACTATTACAACTAATGTGAAAGTCCACTGCAATTTTCACTCCCTAACAGTGCAAAATTTTTATGAAGACAAATGTGAAAAGCCAGTGTCAAAAGAACCTGGAACAATCAGAAAATGCAGAAGATATTAAAAAATTATCTGAGGAACTTTACTTTTATGCCCACAAATAAGTATGGATGGTGGCAGAGAGGATTCATTGATAATGGCAAATTAGTTTTGTAGTTGAGGGGGCTGCTAGAGCTGATTGAATTGTTGAAAATTAAAGTCCTGAACAAAGATTGTTTAAGAAGGAATCTTGCGGTTACATCGCTGAACTTAGAGCAGGATTAAACTGTTCAGGCTAACATAATGACTCATTTTTTGCAGAATGCCTTTAACTCCAGCAGAATCCATAGTTCAAAGAACAGCATCGTCTATTCACCATTAATTCTATTAGTGCAGGGTGCTGTATTTGAGAATTGTATGAAATGCTGTGATAGGTAAATAATGCCCCATGATTTACTTAGGGCAAGATGAAGATGTTTCTCTGTAAAAGAAGTACAAAAGATGAAGGTATCTGCTAAGTAATATTTTGAAGTTAATAAAAAACTACCTAAAATTCTAACTATTTATTCCTAGCTCATTCTTTTCAATGAAAATTCCCAAGGTATCAATATGGGTCTTCTATAAAATTTCAGAATGGAACTTATTAATTTAACTTAATGTATTGATATTACTAAGCCCTGAAATTGTAATTTTTTCATGGCTGACTTTCAAAAGCCTTAACTTGAGATTTTCAGTTATTACTGCTAAATGCTATAACTTGACACTTTTACACTTTTCTTAAAGATTATGACTCAGATGCTATGAGCAGCTCTTATGAATCCTATGATGAAGAGGAGGAGGATGGAAAGGGGAAGAAAATGAGACATCAGTGGCCTTCCGAGGAGGCCTCTATGGATCTGGTGAAGGATGCCAAAATCTGTGCCTTCCTCCTTAGAAAGAAACGATTTGGGCAATGGACCAAACTACTGTGTGTTATCAAAGAAAACAAACTACTGGTAATTTTTACTTTTCTCTAGCTATTTTTTCTTTATACCTTTTAGATGATCTCTTTATTTTTACAGGAGTCTGGTTTTTGGAATATTTTCTGCAAACAGTGGCCAAGTCTACAGTAACCTTACGAAAGAGTTTGGTCATGATTTACCCAAGAAGCAGAGAAGCATTGAAATTATAAGTGTATCATTTACCCACTTACAACTTTGATTTTTATTGCACTCAAACCCAGGCAGTTCCCTGATATTGGAAAGAAAGTCTGGCCTATTAGCTTCTAACATATTTCATTTGGAAAAAAAAATTGCTGAAACTGTAAATCCAATCTTTCATTCCCTGCGGACCGAAAATCTTATAGGGAGCCTTGTGTATGAACTGTTGGATCAGACCGCTGGAGAGAAAAGTCCCTTGTTAGACTGAGAATTCACTTGGCAGCATATGCCGTGGTAATGTATACACTTTAAACTAAACCTTTGCCATCTGTTCTGTGGTAATTACAGATGCAGTATTCACATGATGCACAGCTGCATTACAGAAAGGAAAGTGGATGTATTTGTTTCTTAAGTGTATCTGTTATGTTTCTTTCTGATTGGAGGCACCAGTAAAAGATTCCATAAGTTAGTAAATTATCTGCTCATAGATGTCTTTTTGTTTTCTGAAAGGAGAGCTTAATTGAGGGAAACACTCATTTCTGTGTCATTATTTGCTACAGTAATAAATAAGTTGGGGTCTGAGGCACTCCCTGTCTTCCTGTCTGGTGCTTCCAACAGTTGTAACTAATTATGTAACTACTAATTACTGCAGTATCCCAAATGTTAAAAGCTGATTAACAGGTGATAAAACATTTTGTAGAACTTCATTACTCTACACTCTTACAGCGTATCTTAAATGTGTTAATTTTCAAGTACATTTATGCCTGTGGCAGTACAGGAAATAACAGGATATGAAACAGAATTGTCTGGGTAAGAGGTTTCTGAAAATACAGTTGGAATTCATTTGACAGTTTTCAATGGTTACTGAGGATTTAATTTTTTTATCCTACTCTATGTAAGTGTCAAAAAAGCCCCTGATTCCATGTCAGTCTGTATTATATTGTTATAATTCCATTATGCTTAGTCCACATTTTTATCACCGTATACCAGGATCATGTCAGATGTCAGGACCATCTGATAACAGCTTGAAGAGAAAAAAGGAAGAGGGAGAAAAAATAAATTTTCTCTGAAGCCACACAATATTTCTTCTACAATAATGTTTGTTGTTTTTTATAGAAATATATTATTTTTTACTGTTTTCATTTTCTTTAGCCACATGTGTGGTCAGAAAACCTTTTTTTTCCCTTGCAGGGATTGTCTTTCAGTAATTCTGTAATGGGAATTAAGAAAATAAAAATCACAATGGAAGTCTAACGACCAAGTTACACAAGATTGGTTTATTGTTCGAAGGAGGACTTAGACATTTAACTTACGAGATATGCAAGTAAAACAAATATATGTTCTTACGGATTAGTAATTGCTTGTGTTACAAAGGCAGCTGTCATCATAAAACCAAAATATTTTAATCAGAATTAGACATTAGCAACAACTTGTAGCAGGGAATCGTTTTTCACTTAGTCCTTCAATATATAAATTCTTAAGTTTTAGTAACATATGATTATAAGTAGAATATTTAAATTAATATAAAGGGAATTATATGCTGTTTATTTATTCTTAAAGTGACTAATGTATGTTTTCAAGATTGCATAGCTTGAAAACTTAATATATTTTTAATGTTACAAACTTAAAATCTGTGACCAAGTCAGAGAAACTTTGAGTTAATTGGCTTTGGAGAGGGAAGGAGGATTATGAATGATTTGCAGAGGTTTACAGTGGCTGTATTTTCTCAGCATAAGTTGTAGTGTTTATAACATACTTTTAACAGCTACTGTCTTCTTGACAGTTGCATCATGACATGAATACTGCCACAGACATGCATAAGTTCATGTGCTTTTCTCTGTTTACATTTATATTCAATTATTCTATGTATGCATCTACTAATTAGTCTTATTTATTATCAGACACCTTTTTAGCCTTCATGTTTGTTTGTATGTGTAAAAGCCCAATTTAAATAAGTATATGAAGTAACTGGACAATCATACACAATTAAGTGTTGTTCTCTAGACTGACATTCTGTGACTATACTGCTGTGTTAGAAGACAGGAATGGGGACTAAAGGTCTATAGGACAAGTGATGTAACGTGAAAGCCTTACTCTTTAGATCACCAGTTTAAAGACAGAGCAGGTCATCAGTGATTCAGCATGAAATGGCTGTTTACTTCCAGCACTTACTACTGAGGGAAAAAACATCAGGTAAGCCATAGAATCATAGAATCATTTAGGGTGGAAAAGAGCTTTAAGATTATCAAGTCCAACTGTTCATCTACCACTGCCAAGGCCACCACTAAACCATGTCCCCAAGCACCTCATCCACACATATTTTAAATACCTCCAGGGATGGTGACTCAACCACCTCCCTGTGCAGCCTGTTCCAGTGCCTGACCACCCTTTCAGTGAAGAAATTTTTCCTAAGATCCAATCTCATATAGTTTTTATCCAGGAGCTTACAGAATAAACTAACATGGGCAGTGACTGATTAAACTCCTCTCCTATGATGAAAGGCTGAGAGAATTGGGCTTGTTCAGCCTGGAGAAGAGGAGACTCCAAGGAGACCTCATTGCAGCTTTCCAGTATCTGAAGGGGGCCTACAAGGGTGCTGGGAGAGGACTTTTTACAAGAGCCTGTAGTGATAGGACAAGGGGTAATGGGGTTAAATTGAAATCAGGGAGGTTTAGATTAGATATCAGGAAGAAATTCTTCACAGAGGGGGGGGTGAGGCACTGGAACAGGTTGCCCAGAGATGTTGTGGATGCCCCATCCCTGGATGTCTTCAAGGCCAGGCTGGATGAGGCTTTGAGCAACTTGGTCTAGTGCAAGGTGTCCCTGCCCATGGCAGGGGGGTTGGAACTAGATGATCTTTAAGGTCCCTTCCAACCCTAACCATTCTATGATTCTATGAAACTGAATTAGCCAAAAAAGTCACGGACCTGTGACCTTGCCCCTTTCCATGCTGTCACGATATTTTTACTTATCTCAAGAAAAATAACAGAGGAGGAGGGCATGTGCCAGCATCTTTGTAACTGCAGCCTGAGGGCACTGGTGTAGGTTTGCCTTGATACGCTGGGCTATTGCTGCAGGGCAGGGGCAAGCATCTAGTCGCTAATGGTACAAGTTTATTCTGCTGCTACATGTGAACAGGTACCCTAAATCACCCTCTTCTTACCTGATCAAGGTCATGGTTGAGTCATAAGGATAACGCAGAGAAGCTTAATGCTCTCCATATGTTGTACCTGTCCTGCAATAAAAGATGTCCATTACTGTCAGTCTGGAAGTAATTTTGCTTTACAGAGGGGGATGAGGAGGAGAAATGCAATGCTGGCGTTGGATGAACTCTGTGGTGTGTGGTAAAGCGGTGCGTGGAAAATATTAAAAATTTAAAAATCGCATTTCTGTGTAATAACAGCTTTCCCCCAAGGTTCAGAAAGGTGACATGTAACCTTTGAACTTTCCTTGCATTTATTTAGTGTTACAAAAGTTCCAAGGACCAGCAGCCCCAGATGGAGCTGCTCCTGAATGACTGCAGTATCACGTACATTCCCAAAGACAGCAAAAAGAAGAAGCATGAGCTGAAAATCTCACACCAAGGAGCAGATGCCCTGGTTCTGGCAGTACAGAGCAAAGAGCAGGCGGAACAGTGGCTAAAGGTAAGGGGGAATTTCTGACCAGGGGCTCTTCCACCCTCAGAGGGCTTCCATTGCCTGTTCAGTTGCTGTTAAAAACTGTGATACAGACAGTAATATTCAGGTAAATCCACTTAAAACCCATCTAATTTGGGGACTGCAGAAATACAGACTTAATGTTCAGGCCTTGAAGCAACTCCCTGGGCAGCCAGCAGCTCAGTATTACTCAGCTCCTGCTGCTGCTGCATATGGTTTTCACTGCTAATTGCATAATAATCCAGCATAAAGAGAGGAGGTGGCAAATACCCTTGCATTTTCATCTCCAGCTCATTTTCCAGAAAGCTTTTGGTAGTTTGGACACACTGGTAGGGAGCTGAAGGTTCATAGTCCCTAAGGTGGAAGGGGCTGGCACCCAGGTTGCTTTTTGGAGTGGTATATATGCATAAATGCCATAAGGCTACCCTGCAAAATTGGGCAAGCCAACATCACAGTTACCTTTTAAAAAAGAAGGATCTCTGAGGAGATACCTGTTTGAATTGCTCCTTTAGCTTCATGAAGTCAGTTCAGGCTTGTTAATCCTGGTTTAGCAGGACATCATCCATTATGGTTTGTTCTAGGAATGCAGACTTCTGAGAAATGGGATTTTGTCATCTTCCACTCCTTTCTGTTCAGAGTCTGCAAATGTGGAAAGTCCCAGTGGAAGGGCTGCAGTTCTAAATCCTAACCAGATTACTAGTATTTGTGTTGGACTTTGCCAGTCTCAAATGTGGAGGTCACTGAAGTAGTGTGGGAAACTATCACTGCAGTTTCAGTAGCTTGTTTTAAGAACTTGAAATCCAGCCTCTTAAATGCATATAAATGTCTGAAGCCGTAAGACTCATCAGGCATTCTCTATGCTGTGCTGTGGTCTAACCTTATATGGTACTTATTTTTCTAAGAATAAATTGTATTTTTCCAAATACAATCAAATTAAACACATAGGAATTTCCTGATGGCAGACAGTTTTTCTGCAGAAGTGGGAGACATAAAATGCAGCTTAAAAGGTATGAGTTCTGATGTGGGCTAATTTATTAAATGGAAAATTAATTTGTAATTTCCTGTTTTGCAGTATTTGAAAATACCTTTCAGGGGTTTGTGGTTTGTGTGTGTGTTTGGTTTTCACTCTGAGTTTGTATCTTAGCTTGGAAAATGCTCTCTCTATTGTCTTTATAATAGAAACTAATCACAGCCATGTGTTTGTTAGGCTACTTCTAACATCAGTATCTTGTTTCAGGTTTTAAAATCTAGCACCATCCAAGAGTCTCACTAACTCACCTAGAGATTCAAAAACACTGGTTGGACTGAAAAGAAATTCATAAGTCTCATTCTTTTCCAAGGGAATTCCGCTGTAATTAGATCATAGTAGCTGCACCATTATTTCCTGTGTTGTTCTAAACTTGGGTTTAGTAATGCTGAATTCATTAGCGTTTATCAGACTTTCTGTCATAAAAACTTTCTTCTTTTTTTCTTTTTTTTTTAAATTGCACATAAAGCATTCCCCACACAGGCAGAAAAAAAAAGCATCCCTGCTACTTTAAAAAAAAAAAAATCTGTGCAGTCGCATGTTAACAAAGTTGTATGTGCCGCGGGTGAATGGCTGGACAGTATGTTATCTGCAGAGCATTTGGAGACAGTCTGACAGCACGTTATTTAGTTCCTTCAGGATGCAAAGCTCTCTATTAATAACAACTCTTTCAAGTACGTGGCAACGCTACTGTACGCTCAGCTACTAAGTCCTTGGCACTGCTGCAGCACTGTTCTCTGCAGTACAATTGCAGAGCTCTTGCCTATCCAAGAGCTAACCGAAAATAGTGTGTGCAGCTCTTGCAACAGCTCCAATGTTTTCAAGAAGTACAGCTTTGTGAGAAAAAAAAGCATTGGTTTGGGTTTTTTAATTTTTAAAAATGTAGCTGAATTTAAGGTTTTTTTATTACTATGAAAATAATTATTTGCTCATTCAAGCCTTACTTAAAATGAGCTTCTGAAAATCATGTGTGGCTTTGTGTGGGAAGTTCCTATACTGAGAATGACATCACTGCTTTGTCTTGGGAAAACTGGTCTGAGCTTTCCCTGTCTGTCACCCAGAGGGCCAGGGTCATTGCCAGCACTATGTCACCTACGTGTGATTTCTCTAGTTAATGAAATTGCAGATTCAGAGACTGACAACGACAAAGGTCTCCACAACCAGATTTTTAAATTATAAGATGCCTTCTCTGTTAAAGATACTGTACCAATACCTGCCACTGGAGCCAGGTTATCATTCTGGAACAATAGATTCTCATGAATTCATATGTAAGTGTCAAATTAAAGCTTTACTCTTGAGCCTGAAAAGCACAAAATGGCTTTGGAGGCTAGATTTTCCCATGAAAGCTAAACCAGATGATTTGTTTGTAAATCAGGTGCAATCAGTATAAAATACATTTACTTAAGCAAATAACTTTGAAGTATCCATTGGAAGACAAGTGCAAAATAAATGCAGAATATTTTATACTTTTTTTGTAAAGATGACACCGAAAAACCCCAGCTGATAAACGTAGTGCAAATTGAAGTCTAGACTGGAAACCACAAAGGGAGTTTCAGTTTTACCAGCTAACAAATGTTTGATGAAAAAAAGATAGCTGATGTCACCATAGAGCCTGTCGAGATTTCAGAGGAAGGAGTGTAACTAGTATAAATTCAGGCTAGAGCTGAGATCATAGCAGGAATATGGTGGGCAACGTAAAGTGGTGGAATTTTCCAGACTTGAATCCTAAAATATTCCCACAAAAATGTATGTGAAAAAATGTGTGCAGTTACACACTCTGACCCAAAAATGAGCTTTTTCCATGCGCGCTTGAGTATATGTGCATCTATGTGTGCCTTTGTGCATTTGTGGTCAAGTAAGGTCTTAAATCTGCCTGTTCGTCTCAGCAACATCCAACAGACTGGTGGAACTACACTTATTTGTCAGCATCCTTGGGAAATGCTGTATTAAAAATAAAAGGACTACTAAGAACATGACATTACAAGAAGATGCTTGTTTAGTGGCTTCATTCATACAGATGAATGTGTTCTGTGTGCAGGACCTGCAAACTAGGCCACAGAAAACTGCTCTTAATATTAAAAATACATGGATGCCAAAGAAATTAAGTTCTGATGTAGCTTCTTGTAGAAGCCCAGTAGAAGGAAATGGTCATGGTGTCTGGCCCTAAGGTCTTCTCCTCTTCTTAGTATTGCCTCCTGCAAAAATGTATTTCTGATTCATCATGCATGAGAGTTAATTTATCATTTTGGAGTACTGGCTTTGATACTCATTTTTCCCCAGCGTTATGCACCCTTTCTTAACTTTTCTTCATTTTACGGTGTGCAGCCATTTTGCAGCAATCTCTTCAACTGAGGGTCTGTAATTGAGCCTGTAATATTTCAAGCACAAGCAGATGTACCTGCATCTATTGTTTTGACAATGCTCAGTCAGCTCTGAACTTGCTGTAGTAAGAGGGGGTTTTTGCCTGAAGAGAGAAGAAAATCAAGGTTGTGACTCTATCCAGTCATCCAAAGACCCTGCATCACTCCTTGTAGGGCTGTTAATCCAGTTGACCTACCCAGTTTCCATGTCTGATAATTGCACATTGTCTCTCATATGAGAACTTTTTTTTTTTTTTTAACTGCCCTGTACTTAGGGAGGGGAATCAAGTAACTTCAGGGCTTCTGTCTTAATGTGGAGTGAGTTTTACTGAAGAATAAACTACTGACAGAGCTCTTTTACCAGTTTAAATCGGCACAAAACTGAGCTTGTAACTGTAAACATTGTGTAGCTGGTTTTACTTTCTTTGGGAATATCCAGCTAGAGATCTCAAAACACTTCAAACGTTACTTTCTTGGCTTAAGTAATGTTCCCCAAAGAGGTTATTTTGTAGTTGAGTCAGGTCAAGTGCTGAATGATCATGCCTTAAAACTGACTGGAAAAAGTGCATTTGGGGCTGCATACTCAGAATAAGCCATTTCCATATAGCGATTGTGAGTTTATATGTAGCTTCAGGAACATACTGTGTTCCAAGACAGTCAGGCTGGGTTCTTTCTGCACTGCACATCATCACCAGCACTGAAGGCTTTGCAAGTTAAATCAAACCTACCAGGACTTACACCCCTATTGTCTCAAAGAGAGGGGTTTAGATACCTTGGTTCAAACCACTGCAAGGTCAGTATTGTTTGCATAAGAGCTATTCAGGTCTAGAGGCAGGCTGGACTGAGCTGCATGGGAGAGCCTTGTCCAGCCCATAGGACTGCTTGCTTTGACAGAGCCGGGGGACCCCATCCTGGCTGTGAACCAGAGTGTGTGTGTGTAACCGGCACCACGGAGACCAATGCATTATTTCAGAAAAGCAAATGCATGTGTAAAGTTTCTTAAAAAACACCAGCGAATATAGAACCAGAAATTATTTGCTTGTTTTCTCAGGAATAAGTTCTCTTCAAGTTCCTGGCTAAAATCACAAATACAAGCTGTAGCAGATCTGAGAGCAGAATCCAGGAGCGCTGAGACTTGGTCCCCTGCTTTCACCACTAGATAGTATTCCTCCTCTCTCCTACCCACACCTTTGTATGGAAAATCATTTAACTCATACCTAGCTCAAATTTACAGCCTAAAGTGTGGTCTGCATCTCTGTACCACCTGCAGCCACCCTCCCCAGCCACCCAGTGCCTCCTTCCCTGGGCTCTGCCTGATCCGGTGGCCATATATGGCAGTAGACTTCATGGCAGTAATGCAGGAGAAAGGATACAGGGGTTGTCTTGGTTGAATATGCCAGAAAAGTAATTTTTAAGGGGATATACAGTCACTAAAGATAGGCTTGGTGGCTGCTAGTCGGCTAGAATTTCATCCCCTGATTGCTCAGACAAATGGCTATAAGGCAAAATGATGAGTCCTTTCAGGCTAGGGTATGCATGAGATGACGTTTTCCAGTATAGAAGATGAAGGGTGGTTCTTTTTGAGATTTAAAGCATAGGCTATGATGTGAGTAATTTCAGGTTTTCCTCTAATTAACTAGGTAAACTCCTTGGGACATTTCTCTCTGCAAAATGCTGAGAGATTTAGTGTTCTTTTAAGGAGGAGGAGATTGATGCTAATGTATGTGATGTGTAAGGTTCTAAAAGGGAGAAAATGAGAATTTAGTCATGCCAAAATGATGAAAAGTCACAGAACGTCAGTATTCCTCCAGCACTGAGAAAAGGAGTGTTTCAGGAATGAGAAATACTGTTACATTTGGAGCCAAACCCTCTTCTCTTTGCTGTGTTGTGCATAGCAGATTTCAGCTTTACCATAATCCTATCTTCAGACTTCAGCAGCAGAGACAGGACAGGGGATTCAGCCCCCCCCATTTCTAGCAATTCCTGTGTTTGCAAAGATGTGGGGGATGAGGGGGTGGGTTGGCTGGATGGATTTCTAGCCTGGCTACATACAGAAGTGAAGCAAACGTGCAGTCAGGCTGTCAGCTTTCTTCCTAATCACTTTAGGACTTGATCATATTGAAAGTGTGAGCTTTCCTGTGAGTTTCATGAAAAGATGAGATGCAATGACATGCTGTAGTCACATCCCTGTGGTAGCCTGAACTCATCCCATGGAATCCACCAGGAGAGGAGTCTGCATGCTCCTCAAATGCAGGAAGACTCAGTCTTATTCTTTATCAGGTCCCAAAGAGGTCAACTACAAGAAACCAGCTACAAATTTTTTCCAGAAAAAAAGTATTTTTACTCAGAATTTGTTGGGTTTCTGTGTGGCAGGGTCTGTTTGGCAAGCAGCTGGCTTTCTGCTTTTGCTGCATAGCCTGCACTTTTTATCTGGATCCATGAAGGTAGCTAAAAAAATCTGATTTGACTCTTCTGACTTTGCATATAGGGTATTTTGCCTCCAGTCACAGTGTATCATTTGAAATAACTATAGAAATTTATAGGTGATGTCAGATAGGAAAGTTTTATAGTAAATGTTAGTGCTTGTGTAATAAGATAGTTTCAAAGAGAGAAATATTCAAGACACACCACGTGGCAGAAATTCCACTGACTTCACCCGTCACTGTCAATGGCTTGGGGCAGAGAATCTTTCCAGCCTTGTGCCTGCAAATATTTCTCCTCTATTCTTCATGTCGCTGCAGTCAATGCGATAGTGGTGTATATCCTGATCCAGCTGGGGATTCAAGACTTTCCTATAACATAAATAAGGAATAATAGTAGAGTTCAGAGTGCACAAGCTTTTTCTAGGTCTTCATTTGAAAGAGGCAGTTTTGAAGTCTGCTAATTGCAACATTGTAATGGTAATTGTGGCATTTAAAATTCTTGCAATGGAATAGCAGATGATTATTTAAAATGTATTTAGTTTTGAGGCTATCCAAAGAAATGAAAGGTCTTCAGTTCTCTGATCACATTTGGTTACATATTTTAAATCCTTGAATACATAATCTGCTTATGATCTCAGTTTGATTTTCCTGGCAGATCACCCTCCGTGTGTGTGTGTATGTAATATACAGAGGCATTTGTGGTGAGAAAAAGAGAATTATTTCCTTTTTCTAAGCATGGGAAAACTTAAACTGTTAATGGAGTGTGTGTCATTACAAAGTATTCTCAGCACAGCCTTCCAGATTATGCCATTTTATTAAAAATAACACATTTGGGTATTCTTTTTATTTGTTTCCTAGTTTTGGAGCCATTGAGATAGATTTATTTGTATTTTCACACATTTCATTGCAACAGATAGAAGTCTGCTGACCTCCTTTCCCCACTCTCACAACTTTTTTAAAATGAAAATAGTGATATTTTGTTTTCATATGAATCCAGGAGACTCCGTAGAAAAACCCTGACAAAACCAACGAGTCTTGTGATTGAAATTATGCAAGTTGGCAACACCGGTGGAATGTTTTGTCCTTAAAGTTTTGAGTTAAAGCTATAAGCATGTGAAAACCACACTTATAATGGCAGCTGTCTGCAAACGTAATTATAGACAGTGCATCCAGGCAACATTATATATTAAAGGCATTTCATCCTGGTGAGCTGTAGAAGTATGAATTTTATGCTGTGCATCGAACACAATTATATTGCACATGGGAAGGTGATGAGCAAGTCTTTGCCAGTGAACCCCTTGAACCCAAATGAAGTGTTGGATTCTTGAATATGCATTTGCTTCAGATTTTGCCATGAACTTCCATTTGATAGTGTGTAATTTTTTTAATCAAAATTTAATTACAACCCAATTAAACACTTTTACTTCTCTTTAAATATGTGATGTATGATAAGAACCGGATTTACTTGAGTGCATGACTTTGCACATACTATTCAGTTAGTGCTGCCAAATCATTTCCCTCTGTTCTGTCTGTAACTCCCATTACTATCTGCCTTTGCCAAAATTAACTAACTGTGTGGTGTGAGCAGATGCTGAAAACATGAGCCATTGAATCAGGGTCATGCAGGAGACAGAAATTAATGTTCCCAGAAACCGAACGGTCACATTTCTCTCAGAAGAAAACAGCAGCATATTTACACCATACTGAGGACCAGCAATTGAAAATAAAACAACATGCATAAAAAAAATTCTTACGACTTTGGGGAATGTAGGGGCTACATTTAACTCTGCCTTGCAAATGCTCTGCAACAGATATCTTGAATTTTCTGTTACAAAGGACACCATAAAATATTGTGCTTCTGTTTCTGGGGCAAAATACAGGGAAGTTCAGACAGTTAAGAAAGGATGCTGAAGTGAGGTAAGGTACTTGCTCAGAAATAAAAAAGTAGGTTCAGTTCCCTGCTCTGCCTAGATTTTTTTTATGTGACATTGAGTGAGTGATTTAATCTTTCTTTTGTTACTAAGTTCTACATCTGTAAAATGGGGCTGCTGCTCGTTCTTTCTTTATGGCATTCGGTGCCTCTAATTTATGATGTGCACGTGAGTTGTAGCAATAGGGTCTTTGTAAGACCATAAACATTGATTTGTTTAGCTTCATGCTTAAAGGGAACTTCAATACTGTGAAGGAACTGCTTGGTGCCATCTTTAGCTCTTTAATGGCTTCCACATCAAAATTGTTCAGTTCAAAACTGAAAAAATGTTGTTTGCTGTTTTGCTTTTCTTCTCCTTTAAAGAAGTCTGGATTTTGACAGTTAGCCAATTGCTCTTTTCCCTGGAACTGGGAGTTCTCAGGCCAGATCCATCTATCTGCCTTGCTGTAAAGTGTGAAAAGAAGACCTGGATATGTAAACACGTACATGTACATGTAAAGGGGAAAGTTCTCATGTCTAGTGGTAATGCTTGCAAGCAGAGTAGGATGCCTTTCTTTCTAGCTCGCTGGGCTCTGCTGCCCTTGCATGCCTGCATGGCTGTAATCACTGGTGTGGCGCTCAGCACCCCCTTGGAATGAGTCTGGACGGAGTCGGGACCTGTTCTTATCAGCACAAGCAATTTCAGACTGATAATGGGCTGGTGATAACCTCACAAGAAATAAAAAATTTAATTATGCCCATAGGGAATCATCAAATATCTTCACTCATTGCATATTTTTACATTTATATAGTTTCAGGTTTTGAAGTTCTTCAAATTCTATCAAAATCTCAGTGAATTCAGTTCTGGATTTTTCTTTAACTTTTTTAAAAGCAGACTTAATGCCATTCTCATTTCCAAGAACACATTTACAATTACTTTGACCTGTACCTTTATGTCAGTGTGCAAGTATAATACAAAAATACCACAAAATACCACTGCGCAGTGTTAACTGTAAGTTGATCAGCACTTCCTTACTTCTCCAATAGCAAAAAACCAGAGCAGCTGGGTAGTGTTTTATGCAAAACTCTTGTCCTTTGACATGTGGGACCTTGGATCTAATCCCACTTTTTCGTCATCATAATGAAATTAATTTGGTGGTGTCAGCTGAGTTCATATTGCAAAACTAGCACATGAAAATCAGCAGCGCTCTTGGTTTCTTTATTCAGGAGAGCCTTGGAGCTTAGCTTGTCTAGAAACTGAAACCTTCCACCTCTAGACATTATGTCTCCTGCAGGTCATACATGAAGTGACTTAGGGAAGCAGTGTAGAGAAGTTGGTGTAGTGGCAGCCTGACACCTGCCAGCCTAGTAAATGTCTGGGGTATTCTTCTTCCCATCTCCCTTCACATTCATATATAATTTCTCTGGTTTCTATTTTGTGGATAATGAATAAATTTTGCCTTGTCTCCTAAGGTTATAAAAGATGTGTGCAGCAACTGTACAGGAGCGGTAGACTCCGATGGGCCGTTGTCTAGTTCTCCAGTTCACAAGACGGAGCTGGAAAAGGTAGTTATCAAAATGATGAATGCAGAATTCTGTGTGATTACTTATTACAGAGGCACTGCTAGACATTGTTTAGGGCATGTTCAGACCACAAACCTGAAACTGAATTTAGTTTCTGAATTTCATGTATTAACTGTTTCTGGGGCAATCTTCACTAACTCTTTGCTGACTCATGCTGGTTTAGGCTATTAGCCCCTGTGTCATATTTGCTTGCTGGATACGTGCACACATCTTACAGAATTAAGATTCTGCCATGTCTATTCATTTGGTGACGAACAACCAGCAGACTGGCTTGTATCCAGTCAGAGCTTCTCTTTAGCCATTTAGGGTGTAGACTAAGCAGGTCTGATATGTGTGCTGGGAAGCAGAGATGCTCTCCATCAAGTGCAAAGAAGGATGTGACCCTCAGGGAACAATAGCTGAAGATTATACAAAAGTTTTAAGGGAAAGTCTTTTATTTTTAAGGATTTAGTTCTTGAAGAGCTCCCCGGGCGTGCTGAGGTCACTGTTTTGGCAGACCCTTTCAAGCATTCATGCCTCAACACAGAAAATTGGCTATTCAGATGTGGTTGTCTCTGCTGCCCTGACTCAGCAGGACAGGAGAGCAAGAATTAGGAAGAACAACCCTGCAGTGAGTGATCAGTACATTGCCAGCACCGATTTAAGCCCCTGTTCTGTTAAGGTATCCATGTGAGCAGACCACTCTGCAGACCCGGCTTAAAAGTCCCACTGACAGAGGTTTCATCACCAAATTCCTGGTGGCAAGTTCTACCCACACAAAGGAAGGATGCTGCAGTCAGTACTGTTACGTTGCATTGCACCTGGGAGCAAAGCAAGTTCCATGACAGCTCAGACATCCTGATTTCACAAGGCCAAAGCTGTCGTGTGTGCATGCTTGCATTCTTCATGGCTTCACTACTCATGAGCAATGGGGTCATGAAAAGTTCTTTATCGCATCATCCTATATCTACTATGCAACCGTTACAGAATAATCAGTGCTGAAATTTATTTCACAGTCCTCTTTTTTTGGATATTGAAAGTACTGAAGCACCATGTAAGAATGCACTCTTAATTTAATATATATTGTGTAATAAAAAGTGCTGCATTATGATTATTTCACTGTTTTGAATGTACTTTCAAATATAGACCTATTTTGTAATTTCTGGGCTTTTCTAAAGCCTATATGGCAATGTAAAAAAACTTCTCTAAAATGGAATTTACTGTCTTCTGTTTATCTTCCAAGTGGATGAGAGCGTGAGATGTGTTTGATTTCACAGTATGCCTAATTTTAAATTGACTCATGACACTGTTTGGTGTAGGTTCCAACATTATATGTCAACTAATCTTTGTCCCTGCAGAAGTTGTCATCCGAGAGGCCAAGCTCAGATGGGGAGGGTGCTGTGGAAAATGGCATCACTACCGTGTGCAATGGGAAAGAACAAGGTACGTCTCAGATCCACAGATGCTTGATGTAATTAGTAAATGCATTTAAGGAGTGATTGGTAGTAAAATACCTGGCTTTTGTCTTTTAAAAATAGTAAAGTTTTTTGATATTTTTATTAGGATTCAATTTAACTTGAGAGCTGAATAAGGTCAAGAATGAATCCTTAAAATTTTGCTGAAACAGAAGGGATTTGATGCTGTAATTGTGCAGGTAAAATCAATATAAGTAGTGTAAGGAAACAGAAGTTTTGACTTGGACAGATTTTTAGGTCTTGGGCGACCACTATAGGCAATGAACAGTTGCTTTTAGTAACTGTAACTATAGTGGGTGTATAGCTTCTAAGCACAGAAGCTATCTTTGAATACTAGAAGGAAAGAATCATGAGAATTATATACGGATATGTATGTAGATGCACATATACACAGTTTGTATATGTGTGTGTATACACAGATACATAGCTATAGAAACTATTTTGTATGATCATTTATATTAACATACTAAAATATATATAATCATGTAATATCAGTGGTTTTGTCAGTATATATGTATATAATTTCACATGTGCTACTTTGGAGCCATGCATGTTTTGTAGTCCTTATAATCTAACAGAGGCACAACCCACAGCCAGAGGGAATTTTGTCCAAGTTGTATCTAAAAATCTCAACACCTATGCTCTCTTTCCCACTGCCTCTCTGCTTCCCAAAGTAGAAGAAACTCTGTGACTTTGTTAACTTGCCATATAGAAATGGTATCATTTAGATAAGACATGTTTCTGCAGCTGTCAAGCTGAAGGGTAATGTGAGCTGCAGGGAGCACAGTGTCAATACTGGCCTTGGTGCCAGTGCTGTCTGGCCTTTTGACTCACTTCCTTTATCTTCTCCCTGGGTCATTTTCTAACATATCCTGACTATACAGATCTCTGACATACCCAACAGTATAGAACAACATCAGATCTTGTAGTTTCTAGAAGTTGTGGTACATGGTTAAATTTTCACTCTATAAAATCTTCTACTAAGCTTTCAAAATGTGCACTGCTGTTTTAGCCTCTGAAACCTGCTGAGAAACATCCGTGACTCAAAAGCTGTGTTGTCCATGATGTCCAAAAGGGCCTGGTGGCTCAGGTGCCCCAAATGAAACGTTTGCTGCTGGAAAACCAGCCCAGCTGAGATGTCTCAAGGAGGGCAATTAAAGTCGCTAGTTGCTTTTGAAAATTGTGACCTTCAGTATGTAGTGATAAAAATCATGGGCAATGAGATTAAAATATCCCTACTATACTTTTAAGTGATTATAGATGAACTTACACTATTTTTTTAAACAATGGATAGGAAATGCTTAAGGGAGTACGTGGGAAGGGACACTCTGGAGAGCAGTCATCTCCAGCCATTACCCATCAGCCAGACTCTACCCCACTTAACCAGCTGCTTGTTTTGCTGTGGGAAAGGAAATTAGAAAAAAAGGCTTTTGTGACAAAAATCACTGGCAGTCAGGCAATTAACATATTCTTTAAACTCAAAAAGATTAAGTCAGGAAGGCCTTATTTCTGCTGCCTGTCTGTTCTGCAGGAAAGTGAAAGAGCAGTGTCAAGGAAAGAGAAAATGTTAAAACAAAAAAGCACTGAAACGGGCTTATTCCACTGTCTCTTCATGCTCTTGAGAATCGTGCCTTTGGGTTCTGTCCCAGAGAGAGTTTTTCTCAGTCTCTGGTGTTTTTCAATGCTTTTCACCTCCTCCCCACGCAACAGCCATAGCCTGTTGTCAGCTGCTGCTGCGTGAGACAGAAACCACTCTGCAGGCAGGTGCTGCCTCGAACATGGGAGCTTGTTGCCTGTTCAAAGAGCTCAGTATAAGGTCTTCCCTTAGGAAAAAGAGAAGTAACCCTTTGCTTGCAGATGCATATCACTGTATTGGAGTTGGCTGGTGAACAGCTATCCATGCCTGAAAAGCTGCCTTTCCCCTTCAGCACGCAGCTGGTGACAGATTTGTACAGTCTTGGCAACAGATACAATTTCTAAATAATGTTCCATGATTCCTAACAACTAAACTAAATATGATAAATTATGCCATTGTGAGCCCCAAACTGCTTCTCTGTTTTCTGTGCATTCTTCTGCCGGTTAATCAATTCATATAGTCATTTCTCATACGTACGCTTTGTCCCTTTTTTCCTCAGTTTACACAAGTCTATAACTACTAAATGTTCACTATTGCAAAGGGAATCGATGTGTCAGGGATAAAGTTACAGCAGCTCAATCAGTAACTATCCTAAATGTATTTTTCATCAAAATCATGTATCAGGGCAAGTTGAAGGATACTTTTGCTGCTCAGTCAGTTAGCAGAGAGACTTTTGCTCTGTTGATGGAATCCAAGTTAGGCCCCTGAATCCACAACTTCTCTGGGAAACCTGCTCCAGTGCCTCACCACCCTCGCTGGGAAGAACTTCTTCCTGATATCTAATCTAAACCCCCCCACTTTCAATTTAAACCCATTACCCCTTGTTCTGTCACTATAGGCCCTTGTAAAAAGTCCCCTTCCAGCTTCCATGTAGGCCCCCTTCAGGTACTGGCAGGAAAGTCAATGGAAGCATAGACTGGATGTTAGCAAAATACCTCCTTTCAGCAGAGCTTTTTCTTTCCATGGTCACAAAAAGTGCTAACTTCTAACCCTTGAATGCTTATACTGATCCCACTAATTTAAGTGTTAGTAGTTAATTTATAAGTCTTGTCTTTCTAAAAGGTCCATTGTGAGAAGATACCTTAACCTAATTGTACATGGCAGGAGTATTTTTGCTAGGCACGCATATTCTGTCTTTATCATGTCCTTAATTGTTGAAGTATTTTGAGGTAAATGTTTAGGAACAATAAAGGATCATCTGGCTGGATTTTTATTCTTGTGTATATGAGCTAAATTCATATGCAGGTACCTTAGTCATACTGATAAATTAGACTATGAGTTCTGTGGAAAGAGTCTTTCAGCTAGGTTAAATTAAATAAATTAGAAGCTTGATTTTTGTTTTTCTTATCCTTCTGAATACCATGATTTTATGGCACAGAAGTTATTTATAGGCATCTTCATTAGAGAGGGCGTATAATGTTTATCTCATTGCAGTCCGCAATGCCTGTACAAATGTTCATTTTGCAGAGCGTTGTTTGTCTGAACTACTGTTTCTATTCAAGATCTCTCTATTCAGCGGTTAAATTAAACACACTAAAATACACACTTTTGCTTTCTTAATAGTGAAAAGGAAAAAAAGTTCAAAATCAGAAGCCAAGGGAACTGTGACTAAAGTAACAGGGAAAAAAATAACGAAGATCATTGGTTTAGGAAAGAAAAAGCCATCAACAGATGAACAGACCTCATCAGCTGAAGAAGATGTTCCAACATGTGGTAAGTGATTTTCCTCCTTGAGTCTTAAGGACATTGCGACTAAAACTTTATAAAATTATAGCCTAGAAATTCCTCTAAAATTGCTTTTACTGCTATAATTCTTCCCCCAACAGCAGAAGGTTGCACACAGGCTGAAAGAGGAGTAAAGTAATGGAGAGCTTATAATTTTAAAAGAGACTAAAAAAACCTTGACTTTTTAAATAAAATGGTAGCACATGCTTGGAAGGAATATCATTGCTTTTTGCAAAGGTGAGGAGGAAGAGGAGTGTGGACAAAAAACCAGAAACGAGCTGTTTTCTAAAAAATGGATATAAAATTATTATAGGTTGGAATATGAAATAAATTTAGATTAGGAATTAGAAGAAGCTTCTTGGTAAGGGTTCAGTTTTTTTATGATGGATCATGGTGAGGTTTTATGGGATAGCAATCAAGACAGCAGTCAACTGCCAAAATGATTTGAGTTTAATTGTGGGTTCCTAAAGTGGTACATATTGGGCAAACCTTGAATGAAGTAACCAACTCCTAATGTTGATCACTCCATATGACAGCCGTAGGGCTTGGCAGCACCAAGGAAGCACATAAAAAGGCGTGCAGAAAATGCTTGTCTTTTGTATCTTAGCTGTTAATGTTTGCTCACAGTTTAGGACTTTATGCAATGCACTTAGATGATGTCCTCACAGCTCTGGTATTTTCAAATGTGATGCATTTCCCTGTTTGCCTTCTGGTGCTCCAGTATTAAGTAACTCTTCCATACATGAATAAAAAGTTGAATGCACCCTTCTCCCAATCCCTTAAAAAAAATTCCATAGAAAGCAAGCAGTGAAGCAGTTGCACTGGATTCTGAATTTGGATTTGCCTTTTCCCCTTTAATTGACAAGGAGAACTTTGGGAAACCCAGAAATCTGTGAGTAGGCAGCAGTTGGCAGAACTCATCGGAGCATGAAGTGGGATAGGTGCTTGCCCAGTGTGAAAGAAGCAGATCCATGGACCACCAGTGAGAACATCACAGATCACAGGTGGCTCTCAAGGCACACTTTGGGAATCATTCACATAAGCAGTCTCTGATTAAATAAGTGTGTGTCTATATTTCTATACATCAGCAAAGTACAGATGTGATTTATCAACCAAAAGAACAGCTGGGAAAAGCTGTGTCCAGCCAGATGCATTGTCTGAAGCATCTGGCTTCCATAAAAGCACAAACTTCCGGGGTCTCATACTCCATGACTATTCTGTATTATGTGGGACATTAACCACAGCTGTACAATTTAATTCCTAGTATTTCTATCGTTATTTCGGATGTGGACATAACTATAGCCATTATTGTTGCCTGCATTTGTCTCTACTCAACACCACTTGCAGATTTTATAGGAAAATATATAAGTGTCTAGGCTTTGGACATGGGAGGAAGTCTTTGCAGAAGGAGTTTCTCACCACCAGAAATTTGGCTCAGTGCAGTGTCCTCTGGGAGGTTGCTTCATAGTTGAAAGCTTTTACTCTTTAAAAGGCTCTACCTCCCATGAACAAAGGGAAAAACCCAGCGGGGCTGCAGGGGACACCCAGCTAGGGTGGGAACTAAAGCTCACCTGCACCCAATGTCATGGCAAAGCTCTTCCCTACAGCATCACGGGTCTTTGCCTGCCTGTGCTAAGCTGAAGTGCTAATCCCCCAACTGGGAACACGCTCAAGGCATTTTGGTTGTGTCAATTGTGGAAGTTTTAAGCAGGGATATGTGGGAGGAAAAGCATGGGATCCTGCTTAGTTCAAGTGAAGTAGGAGGGTTTGGAAGAGATTTTTTAGAGGTGCACTGGGAGCACAGGGAGAAAATATACTGTCTGAAAAAAAAAAGACTCAGTCCAAAACAAGCCAGCTGGCTTGCACGTGAAGGGTTTTTCATTTCTAGGGATTATATTATAACACACAGCTATACAAGGCTTTGTTACAGGAGGAGGGAGGAAAGCTGGAGAGTGTGATCATCACAAGCAGCCAAAATCAGAGAATTGTGCACATCCTCCTTTTTTTTATGACACCTTCCAAGATGTGTGCATTCCTGATCTGCTGTATCCTGTTGGATGAAGCTTTGACTTTGGAGCCATAATGTTGGAAGGGAAACCCAGAAAAATTAATGAGAAGTCATAGTTCTAATGAAAACCAAAGAGATCGCTATCCAACAGGATTAAATGAAAATCAGATCTGAGGTAGAAGACACTTTCTTTACATAAATTCTGCCCTGAGCGAGACAGCATTTATTTCCCTCTTCATAGCCTGTTTGGAAGCAGCAACATGCTGCATTCATGTACCGTTTGTAATGTGGAAGCAGAAAATATTTTTTTTTTTTATATTCCCAAACTAAATGAGGCAGCAAAACTGAGCATTGTCTTGATTTTAAAGTTTGATCCTGGAATGATTGTTACTATGGGCCAGAGAAGGAAAACCACAAAATACTACCCACTAATGATTATTACATACCTAGACACTGTATCCGATATACTGCATGATAAGAAAAATGCGTTTCTTTAAAAGGCAATTGGTTCATGCAATTTTCCTTTGTTGTAAGGGTGATGTCTTATCCCTGGAATCAAAAATCTTTGTTTAAAATTTTGTCTTAAAGTCTAGCTAAATTTCATATACAATTACTTCTGGAATTTTAAAACAATATGAATTTTATTTTTATTGGCATTGGTAGTGATCTTTGTTGCAAACCAAACGTGCACTCTTCTTTCTAAATGAAATATAACATCAACACTTGATAGGTCTTTAAAACACTGATTTTGGATGTTACAGAAGATACTTCATCACCTAATTATATAATACAGACTGTGGTTTCCCCAGGAAAGTTTGGTCAGCCATAGTTATCAAAGCCATTACACATAGAGAAGGTGGGTCTTCTGTGTGAGCACCGCAGCTGCCTGCGTGCCTTTTTATCACTGTGCCTCTCCAATTCCCACTGAAATCTTGGGGATTGATGTACTCCTGCTCATCCAGCTGCTGCAGTGACTAACAGAACAGCCATTTGCAAGTGAGTGGGATCACATCTTTAGATGCTTTTCTCTAGGTTATTGGCACAGTGAAAGTTTTCATTAAAAGAAGTGGGGCAGGGTCATTTACTTGTCTTCCTAAAATCCATCTCATCTTTATAATATAAAGAGGAATAAGTTGTTTAAGTACTAGCATTACATTGGAAAGTAAGGGGTTTGGTTGGTTTTTTCTTTTCAAAAGAAGTCAGGAGTAAAATATCTCACGTTTCATTTTATTGCAGGATATCTAAACGTGCTCTCAAATAACCGTTGGCGTGAGCGCTGGTGCAGAGTGAAAGATAATAAACTCATTTTCCACAAGGACAGGACAGATCTGAAGACACACATTGTTTCCATCCCTCTCCGTGGCTGCGAAGTCATCCCAGGACTGGATTCAAAGCATCCCCTGACCTTCCGCCTGCTCCGAAATGGGCAGGAGGTCGCTGTGCTTGAGGTGCAGTGATTGCTAAAGGCTATGATCTGTAGGAACACCCACAAGCTAAATTAGAGAAGCACTTTCATACAACCTGGCCATGCAAAAAAGTCTTTGGAATAATATTATTGCAGAGTTGGATAATAAGTACTGGAAAGAGAAAAAAAATGTTAAGAGTTGTAGGCAAATGAGAACTGAGATTTAATGCAGTTCAGAAATCTTCTCAGTAAGATGCTTTTCTCTACACTGACCTTCCCTTGAACTGCTACTAAAATATCCCTGCTCCTTCTCTATACACACTTTAACATCAGGGATGTAATTACTTTGGGTGAGTAACTTAGCAATAATTAATGGATTGCTGTTGATGGGATCTCTAGAGTTCTTAACTCTTATTTGTCTGCTATTGATGTGAGCCACTTTTACTCAGTCTGTGTCCGTATTCAGGCAATTCTGCAGTAAGAAAATAGTGAGCCAGCATCCTGGTGAGTGTCTCGACACACCACACGTGTACGCACTGGCACACGCCTCGCACTATGGAGGTCGTAGTTTCATCTGTGTTAGGTGGGTCAGGATTTTTTGGAGGGCTTTATTCATCATATTTTGAAAACTGAAATAAGACACTTAAAACCAAGTCTGATGAAGACATAGGAGGAAGGCAACCATTTGTTTTCAGTGGCAGGATGGACACTGACCACTTTGGATTTCCAACTGCAAGTCACGTTGGTCTCCTGTCCTTGCAACCAGGCCTGTTATATGTGAGCAATTCAGAGAAACTGAAAAACTGGAAAGTGGCTCAAGGAACTGTGAGACACTTAAAAACAATAAGAAATTTTGAAAGTGTACAGTTTCGTCCTCCACCTCCACCCTTTTTTTTTCCCCTCCATTTTTTATTTTGCTACTGTTAACTTTGTAACTGGTGACTTGAAGCAAAATTTGAAAGACTGAAAATTATTTTAACAGTATTCATGTTTGTACTTGTGCCATTGAACGCCATCAGCTAGACAAATGTATTGGAATTTTTCAAAAAACAACACTAAAATTTCTTCTACTATTTCATTTTTTCCCTTTGTTTCCACTTAGGGCTAAGATTTTCTTCTTAGGAGTATCCTAACTAAAATCCCCAGCCTGGCATAGGAAAAGAATCAGAGCTTTCTATTTTCTGAAGTATTAAATAAGCATGAATTGAATCTAAATCCACAAGTCTCAAACGATGATTTTTTCTTCTTTCTTGGAGATTGCCCACTTTGTATTACATCATAACTGATGAGCACATAGCTTACTTAAAGTGCACTCCTTCTAGCGAAGCAGACTTAGTAAGAAATCCTGGGGTTTTTAGGAGTTCAGCAGAGAGAAACCAGAGCCTCTCATACAATGTGGTAGCAATTTGTCAGCCCAGAAGAATGTGCCATTTGGAAATAAAGCTCAGCTCAGTAGCAGACTAAAGACCTGACGTACGCCTTTGCCTTCTCCTCGCAGGCATCCTCCTCTGAAGACATGGGCAGATGGATAGGAATTCTGCTGGCTGAAACGGGGTCTTCGACAGACCCTGGAGCTCTGCACTATGACTACATCGACGTGGAAATGACGGCAAGCGTCATCCAGGCTGCCAAACAGACGTTCTGGTGAGAGGTGTTCAGCTATCCGGGTGTTCCCAGTGCTGTGAGAATTTATATCTGTATGTTAACCCCCCCGCCAGCCTTTGCCAGATACTGAACTCCTGAAGTGTTTCAGCATCACAGCATGTTAGTTGTGTTTATGATTATTGTGTTGGCATCCTGCTAAGTTCCGTAAAAGATGCAGACACCATTCAAGTTTACTCAGATCTTTACTTATTTTTTCAGTGTCTCCTTATCAAATGCTATATTTTAATATTTTATTTTGCCTGAAGACTTAGAAGTATCCTTGGAAGAGAAAAAATATGCTGAAAATCAAATAAATATGCAACTATGTCGTTTGCATTTATCTTTTGGCTGTATTTGCCATACATATAGCCAATATATTAGCCAATATATGCTGTACACTAAAAGGGCACAGAAAATTTAAGTCTTGGATAGCCACATTCTTAGTGCTTCCTCCTCAAGTTTTTTTTTTCATTAATTAAAAATTTCATCAAGCTCACACCAGTCCAATTAATTTCTGGGGTTTAATTTCGGAGGTGGAAGTTGGTAAGATGTCTAGGGCACAGCACAGCACGGAAACTCTGTTTAAATTGCAAATCAGTAGCGTGAATTCCCCATCACCCATCCTGTGCGATGAATGCGATGCATGCTTAGCATATATAGTGATACACATGCATGCTTAGCATATATAGTGATACACATGTCCAAAATTGATTCAGGCATTACAGCAGCCTTTGGAGAGATGAGACGGTCATTTTTCCTTGGCTGGATGAGGTTGTTTAGAAATGGGAGTGAGGGACCAGTTGAGCCAGGCGGGATGCCGTGCTACAGAGGTACCCGGTGTTTTCCCAGGGTCAGAAAGCGGGTGGCCTGGGAAGACAGCTGGGAAAGACATCATCCCTCACCTCGCTGCAAAATGAGGCTACCCACCCGAATTTGGAATTCGTGTGACAATATATTAGGGAATCACACCCCATCTTCCCATCATAACTTTGAACAGACTGAAATTTCTTTTAAAAAAAGAGAAAACCTTCAGAGTTTTCCAAAAGAAGACTCTCCTGCCATTAGAGAAGTGTTAAAAGAGGTTTAATGAGGAAAAGGGGGCAGCTTCATTCAGGATCTGGTTTGAATGACTTCTGATAGAAATCAGTGACTCAGTGTTACCACAAGACCAGCTTTGTGGAAACCAGGTAATTTTGATAGAATCAAAATGCACTTAGCTTACAGACTTATGTTAATACTTGTTTTGAAGTTAATAGGGCTAAAAGGTTTATGCTGTGTTGACATGTATTTTTGCTTCAGTCAGCATCTAGCAATAACCACATTTAAGAAAGAAATAGAATGGAAACCTTTTCCCCCTGAATACTGCTTGGCTTTCCTTTTCTGAACAAATGTGATATTAATTGGAGACAAGTGAAAAAACATATGCAACCAGACCACGTGTTAGAAAGGAATGTCAAGCAACTTGCAAACTAGCAGAATTCCTCTATTAAGAATTAATTAAAATTCATTGGGTGTCTTTAAAAGACTGTAAGAGCTTGTCGATAAGCAACTAGAATAGCTGTCTGCTGATTTTCAGCTGCTCTTAGAAAATGAAGAGAAATTACAATGACACTTAAGTGTTAATAAAATACTCTTGCTGCCCTTTATAGAATGAATATCAGTATTCCAAATTAACTGCATTTATCATTAAAGCTTTGATTATTGCAGTCAGTTCAGGATTACTGGTTATTGGTTTCCTGAGACATGCTTTGCAAAATGATCAGCACCTCATTCATAGTCCCATCAATTTTCTGCATCTAAGTCAGTATGTATCTATGAAATGCTGAATAAAAAATGCTTCCAAGCAGGTTTTTTCCATTTGTTGTCCAATCTAGCAGTTTCAAAATACAATTAACTTACATGGGTGCATCTGTAAACAGGATTAATGAGGCTTAGTGCAATAATGCTTATGAAGTGCTTGCAGCTACTTACATAAACCTTAGCTTCCTTTGTGGTGGATATAGTTTCTACAGGTGCATCAGATGTCATTAATGAATATCCCAGTTTTCAGGCATGGTTGTTATGCATCACCCTACTTAAATAGAAAGAAATACAATAGTGGCTCCATATGCAGTCCTTTAGACTAAGCAGAAACACTTGAGTAGTGTTCATTAAGAGAAACAGGAAACAAATGCAGCCCTTTAATAATGTCTAATAAAGTATGAGATAGGAAGAAATTAAAAATATTTTCATCATGGAATTTATCTTGGGCTTTTTGTTGTTTGTTTGTTTGAAGTTAGAAAATCTTCAGTCTAATGATTATTCCACCCCTGCCCTGCCCTGAAAGGCTCACACCGAACTGGGCAGGTTCATCCCTCCTGTGAGCCCGGGACTCCTGGGGCTCAGGTGAGCCACAGTCGGATGAGGTCTGTCTCTCTGTGAATGAGAAATTCAATGGACTCCATGTTACCCCAAAGCCAAAAGAAAGCAACCGTTGAAACCACAGAATTCTTGAGCTCCAGCCAGTGCTATAGAAGACCCTCTTTGCTGTAATAGGGCCTTATCATATTTTATGAATGTCAGCACGGGGTCTGAATAGTTCCATTGTTTGGGATGGAAAGCTTTGTTTTTCCATTAACTTACACCTAAAGCTATAGAAATTATTTGGGATCTCACTCTATATATTTCAGTGGTTGCTACAAAGGAAAACTCACTCTTGGGGTCATCATTGCTATGGGGCCTGATTCTAACATTTTCTGCAATGTAGATGTTGTCCAACAAGCCTTGTGTTGGGAGCAATCTTGCACGTGTTCTGCAGAATTCCAGTAAAACAAGCTGCAATGTTGATTTTGGGGAGAGGGGAGAAAACAAACAAGCAAGCATGTACATATATGTAACACCATATATAAGTAACAAGTAATAGGATGGGAGGAAATGGCCTCAAGTTGCACCAGGGGAGGTTTGAATTGGATATTAGGAAAAATTTCTTCCTCAGAAGCATTGGAACGGGCTGGCCAGGGAAGTGGTTGAGTCACCATCCCTGGAGGTATTTAGAAGACATGTAGGTGTGATACTCAGGGACATGGTTTAGTGAGGGACTTGGCAGTGTTAGGTTTACAGTTGTACTCAATGATCTTAAAGGTCTTTTGCAACCTAAATGATTCTAAGATTCTGTGATTATATATACATATGTATACATATATATATATATATCCCTTTTTGAAGTGTCCAGGGGGCTCAGATCCATGTGAAACAGAGCAAGATGAGTCTGTAGAGCATTTGCATGCACAATTACCCAGCCAGAGAGTTGGGAAGCATCGTGCCATTGCGCACACTCTATCCAGCCAGAAGTTCTGATTTGGAAATGATAAAAAATTCCCAGATTTTAAGGAAGAAAATAGTCAGCAAATTTTGACAGATATGTGAACTTAGATTTTGTAGAAGTTCTACCTTTTTTACAATTTTTTTTTCTGGATTTGATTCTTGTTTATCCCAGTCCCTACGTTCACATCCCCCCTGAACATGCATGCACCCAGAAGCACCTGCTTCTCCCCAATGCAGACAACAAGGGAACTTTTATCGGACACTGGCAAGCTGGTTTATAACACAGACCAGCAGGTTCCCATGTAAACATGCCACTGAGCAGTTACAGCTGTTGCCCTCCTGGCTTTCACACAGTTCTATCTCCACTGTAACAGCAGAGTACAGAAACATATGTTGTAATATTGGCTGCTAGCAGCAACATGTGAGTAGCAAAAGAAGGAAAACTGTCCTCAGCTTTCCTGCAGAATGTGAGAAGATATGTGCTTCCAGGCTACATAATCAGATACAGGGAACATACCATGAAATCATCAATTAGACTTAGGTTCAAGCACTGTTTTTTATTATTTTTATTTTGCCTTCTTCAGCTTTATGAACAGGCGAGTTATATCTACAAATCCGTATCGGGGAAGCACTGCCAATGGCTACGCCTGTCCGAGTGGAATGGCACTTCATTACGATGATGTTCCCTGCATAAATGGATCGGTAAGAATTGAATTTGCACAGAACAAATGGTTTGCATGTGTTGAATGCATGGACATCTGAAAATTATATTATCTAAAAAGCCCTGCTGGGCAGTTTCCAAATGAACTCCTATTTTTTTTGATTGGAGGCTGCAAACTTCTCTCACACCTACAGAGTATTAGGGGTGCAGGACATACTGTTTACATTAACCTGCACGTGAGCCAATGTGCATTTAGAAAGCAATTGCCTGTTGAAGATTTGTTGCCAAGACCTTGAATATAATACTCACTTGAGGGGGTATTTTTTAGATCACACCAGACCTGGCAAAATTAAGGAGTCAGTTACATCAGGCACTTTTTGGTGTCTGTGAAAAAAAACCAAAAACCAACAACAAAACCCAAACACGCAATCCCTGGGGCCACATGCCTAATGACAGCAGGTACTGCTCACCCCGAAGGGGAAGCACAGTGGTCACTTGCATCTTTATAATCTGCAGATCTGATTGTAGGTAGGTGTATAATAGGACTTAACGCACAGTGGATGTTAACCCATAGAAGGATGTGGTCCTCAGGAAGATTTACAGCGGAACTGCAGCCTGTGTCAGCTCTTAATTTGGGTTGCTATATAAAGGCCCCCACTAAGGCTGAATGCAAGACAAATTCAGAGTTTTAAAGTGTTAAGTGGACTGCAAGTTCAGTCCTCCATCGTGTCTTAGTAATGTCAGAAAGATGGTAGAAAACCCCTCTTGGGAACACCACACGACCATATGTGTGGTGAGGAGTCTGAATGTGTAGTTCTTGGACGTGCTCAGTCCTTTGTATAAGCATACTGCCACAGCCAGGATGGATTAAGGAGGGATATTTGGCAAGCAGGTTGGTTTCTTTTAAGATTCATTGAATGAATCACTGGAGCATTGTTGTTAAGCTTTCCATTTTTCTGAAAAGAAAAAAAAAAAAATGGCCTGTAGCTATTTTAGCTGGTTAGCTCAGAATAATAATTCTTCAGCAAATAGAATGCAATACTAGCATACCAGCAGCTGGTATTCACTGAAAAGACCTATAGCCTGAAGAAAACAAAACAAAACAAAACAAAAACCCCAAAACTGTTAGGCCATATTACTTTTAACAACTCATGTACCAGATGTAATCCCACAGAATCATCTGTGTAGCCTGTATTGCCCTGTTAACACAGTCTGCTTGTGCCCCCTCAGTGCTAGAGCTAACAACTGAAGTTGCAGTCTGTGAAACAGTAAAGGTGGCAGGGTAATATGGAAAATGCAAAGGACTGAAGCTATAAGCCGTGTAATGCAATGCTTCCTTTCCACCCTGTGTCCTCCCCCTGCTTTCCAAATAGTTTGATTCAAGCGTGAGCAGTACGCATGTGCTTGCTGAACACTGAGAGCTTGCTGTGGCCAAAAGCAGTGCTAATGTTTTAATTTCGCTTAGGAGGTTCTGCATGGTGTATGGTTTACTAACTGCCAAAGTGTATGTGTTGCAGTGGGAACCAGAAGATGGCTTTCCTTCTCGTAGCAGGAACATTGGAGAAGAAATGCTTTATGATAACGCAGGCCTGTACGATAACTTGCCGTCTCCAAAAATCTTTGCGCGCTATCCGCCAGCTGACAGAAAACCCAATAGGTCATCTACTGACAAACTCTCCTCTAACCATTACAAATACCCTGTCTCATCCAATCTGTCTTCTGCTCAGTCTGTCACTAATACCTCTGCTGTGGGGAGGGGATCTGGCACGCAGGTACTGTACTGTTTAATACTTAACAAAGCTTTTTATTTTTTGCTTGTTCTGTTTATCTGGTTGTATCTGGAGGGCTTTGGGCTATTTATTGTTAACACTTATCCCTTATTGTTACCACTGAAGTGCTTGGAGTTTAGTCATGAGCCCACTGCAAATGAAATAGGTTTGCTAAGATGTAAATTCTGATGTGGAAGTATTGGCACCTGGGCAGGGCTTTCCCCATAAGCTCTGGATGATTTACAGGTTGTGGATAACAACAGAAAAATAGATGTGACCTTCCACACTTAACCTGAATGCATATGTAGCTGCCTTCTTTCTCCTCAGTCAGTGATGACTTCAAAAAAAGGAAGTGAAATATGACCTGGCTGTGACAGCAAATTTGCCTCTATAATTTGACTAAGCTACATATTACATATTATATGGCCATATATATTGTGAATACACATATATATCATAACATATATACATACTACTTGATAATTGTGTATACTGTGTGTACCGTATTTATATTACTGCCTGTTGTTTTCTTCGCCTGAAAAAAACCTAAACCTATGTCTATGCTGCTATGTGAGGGTGGCCTCAGGCTTCTGGACCTCAGCTGAGCTGCAGAGCTACAGAGCAGAGGAAGCCCTGTGTGCTCAGCCTCAGTAGCAGACAGGCAGACCCCAGCAGCAGGGCAGAGCAAGCCTTGCTCACAACCACGCCAGGGACCTCCTCTAGAGCCCCTAGCCAGTCTCCAAAAGCTGGTCATTGGCATAAGCCTGTGAATGTATAGCAAAGATGGGTGGTTTTCAATCTAACGTGATGTGGAAAAGTTAGATAAGTGTTTCCCTTGTGTAAGGTACCTGTCATATTGCGTGTGAACTCACTTAACCCCTAAGAAAACTTAATATTGGAATATTAGAATTCAGTGAAGTTGCAGAATTGGAGGTGGACCCGAGCAATAAATTGTCTTGATCCTTGGCTGCAGCAGCAGGCTTCTCGTTGCACTCCCAGTTCAGTCCTCAAAAGCTTTTGGAAGCAGGTGACCAGAGCATGGCACACCTATGCCCTGTGCTCAGCTAAGGCATCCCCTATGGAAACACTATGATTTGTCAGGACAGTGTGGCTCTTCCCAGGGTTCAGTTCATTGCAGGGCAGCCAGCTAAGTGGAAACCTCTTGGACATGAGACGTGTTGTTCCTGTTACTCTTGTGAGCTTGCCTGAACATTATTGAGAGGTTGCCTTTTTTTTAAGTAAGAAAAGATTTTTAATTAGTAGCTAGAGGTTGTATAAGAGGAAATTGATATGTTAACTCCTACACATTAAAAATAAGCAGTAATTATACTCTTTTGAAAAACAAAATAAATCTCTGCACCACAAGGATGGCATGGTTGTAGAGTAAATAAGAAACAGTGTTGAGTTTTTGTGTGGCAAACCCAGGTGGGTTTTTCTGCATGAAATGAACTCTGACTACCTGTGTTTCAAGAATCTTAACGGCATAAAGTTATTCAAAGGTACAACTTTTCTGCCTTGCAATGGCTTTCTTAATATAGTAAATGCCAGAGTTTTAAATAACTTGGAGACCGTGATGCCACCAGAGATGGGGAGTTTGTCTCCTTGTTATCCTGTGTGGCTCCCGTTGAGCAGGCAGCCCTCAGAGATGACATGTCCGGAGGAAGTGCTGTCTCCAGATCAATCAATGTGTTCTCCAAGCAGGAGGCTTTTTGTCAAGCTTTGCCCTTGATGAAAGGGCGACTGTAATGCCAATGGCACAGGAATAGCTGGAACCCATTTGTACTTTTGTTTTCAAACAGTTTAAAGGCAAGAAGCCTCCTGCGACTGCTAATGGGATCACTGGGAAAGGGAGAACTTTAAATAGCCAGCCGAAGAAATCTGAATCTGTGTCATGTGTGAAGCGCACAGCGTCCAGTAAGTATTTCTCCTCACTGCTGCCTGTCTTGTGAATGGAGTCATGAGGATACCCAAAATAGCTCTCTTAGCAAACAAGATAAAGACCCACTGTGGTTCTTTGGTGGCTGAGCAGCTGAGAGGGAGATGCTCACCAAGACTTTGAATAGGAGATATTGTGTGCATTGGTGACTCATGAGTACTCCAGCCATGTCACGGGACAAAAGGTTGTCTTACGCAGAACAAGAAATATGTAGAGATGTAGACCCGTGGTTGCAAAATCGTGAGGGCAGCAGGAGAAAAAAAAAAACCAACAGGGTAATGATTCTTCATTTGGAGCAGAGACTAATTCTGTATTCCTGTTGGAAGAGGCATATGAGAAGCCAAGAAAGATGTAATAACACTGTATAGGTCAAAAGTGGAAGCACTCTTATCACTAATGAAAAAAGAGGTAAAACAGAATGATGAAGACAGCCACACAGCTCCAAAACTTCCTCAGAGAGAGGAGATTTCAACTGGTGAGTGGCACATTCAGAAAGAGGGTTCTCCTGGGAAGGTGAATTGCCTCTAGGAAATCCGTAACGGGGATTCCTTTACTTAAAGAAGACAAGAGAAAAAAAACTATAATCATATTTTTAAAATATGGATTCAGAAATACAGCTTCTGCTTCTTCATGTGTGGTTTTAATCCCATTATAAATTTTTAGGAAGTCATGGATTTAATGGCAGCAAGAGAAATTTGGGTTAGACTTCAGGGGAAAAAGTATGTATCTTCCTAACCATGCAGGTCAATTTGTAGTAGCATAGACAGCTGTGGGAGTAAAGGCATCTCTGTTACTAAAGACTGACTAAAACTGGTTTGACAACTGTTTGTCAGGAATAGTTTAGTTGACATTACGTTCAGATATGTAGACAAAGTGATCTGTTAGCTGACCTATTTTCTTTGAGTCTGCAACTGGAACAGAGGTATAAAAGGAGCTGTGATATAAATTAGACCACAGATACATGTGAGCCATGAAATGAAAGCATTTATATGGAAAATTTAGAAAAGAAAAAGAAAGCTCTCATGATCAAAAAAGTGAGAACATCTTTGTATTCTCTTGTATCAGGTGAGAAAAGACATGTGCTTTAAGCACTTGAAGTAGGAATGGAAACCAGGCAAAAGGGCAAACAGACAGTTCTTCCTCTGACCCCTTTCAATTAAAAATCAAGGGTTCAGAGCTAAAGAAGTCTCCTTTCCTTCCTCTGAACTACACAGAAAGGCAAGGCCATTTTTCAAAACCAGTGTACTGTAAGGTAACTGGTATGTCTCATCTTCCCTGTATAAATCAACCTTGAGAAAAATCCAGTGGAAGAGGGATGGCAAACCAGTTTCCCAAACCGTGACATGCTTCCTGTGATGACCAGTCTCAGGCATTAGCTTGGAGTTTCAAGTTAAAATTAACCATAAGTAACTACAATACAATACAGATGCGGAGCAGTACAAATACGGCAAGAATCGTGTGGAGGCAGATGCAAAGAGGTTACAAAGCAAAGAAGAGGACCTGCTGAAGAGGAAAGAAGCGCTCCGGAATAGGCTGGCCCAGCTCCGAAAGGAAAGAAAAGATTTGCGTGCTGCCATTGAAGTCAATGCTGGTATGAGGTGCTTTTTTTACTGGATTCTGCCCTGGGTAGGCTTAATTATCCAAGTAGCTGTGTGTTCTGTGCTGAAGACATGCCACTACGTGAGGTTTGGTTTTGATGTTCAACAGTACACTGTAATGTCTATATTTGCCTTCTATATAGATATGAAATATATAGGTGTATATATTTATTTTATAGACATACTCGATATATGTGTATGTGTGCACACCTATGAAATGACACAGATGTGGACTTCAGACAAGCAGAACATGGGAATGATTTTATTGTGACTGGCTACTTATATATTCATGACATGGAAAAATAACAAAACAAATACTGATTTGAAACTAGACTAGAAACCTAGGGAAGGCACCTGAAAGAAAGCATTTGACTTCTGTTGCTAAATGTTTGACATGAAAAAGTGTTTTTTGTAAAGTACATAACTTTTTTGTGATGTCACTGATTTTCTAGAGACCTTGTTACTTACATTTACTAAAAGAAAATTATTTCTGTAAGTGTCAATTTAAGCTTCTTATTGAAATAACATTGCTGTGGATGACAGGCAGGAAAACCCAAGTGATTCTTGAAGACAAGTTAAAGAAGTTGGAAGAGGAGTGTAAGCAGAAGGAGGCTGAGCGTGTAAACCTGGAGCTAGAACTGACCGAGGTGAAGGAGAGCCTTAAGAAAGCCTTGGCTGGTGGCATCACACTGGGCTTGGCTATTGAGCCCAAGTCAGGAACGTCAAGCCCACAGGTATAAAAAGTCATTAAACACACAAATACCAATACCAGGGGCTGGGAGTGTTCTGCTTTCTCAGCTCCAGTAAAATGAGTGGGAACTGGGAGTTTTTGAAAGTTTTATTAAGCCGAAGAAATAAGAACTGTGTTACTTGCAGTCTTCCCCTACATCTGGTGTGCTTTCTACAGCAACAGGGAGCAGGTAGACGTGGGAATCACAGCAGTATGTGTTGGGCTAATGTGCAAAAGCTGACACCTTACTGTCCTCAGTGATTGTACAAGTGAATGAACTGAGACGTTGCTCCATCCCAGTGAGAGTTAAATGCACCAGGTATTTGTGCAGTGACGGAGACCTGCTGGTGCCAGTCCCCTATCCGTCACTGTCACCCTTTGCAAGGGCTGCATCTCACTCATTCACAATGGAGCGTGGCAGTCCTGGCTTATGCTGTAGACCTGTGTCAGAAGCCGACATCACAAGGGTCTTGGAGGGATGTGACAATTCCTGTGGATGACCCAACGTTGTTTAATTACCGAAAACAAACAGTTTTCATCATAGAACACAACTTCATTTTGCTTTCTTTTGTTGTAACCTGTTTTTCATTTATTCATCATTATTATGAATATGGTTTCTTTAAAAAAAAAAAAGTATATGCAGTTCCAAGTCTAGATAGAAAACATTGTCCATGTGACACCTTGGAGGCAACTCAGTGTTGGCTTTTCACTCTTCATTAGTCTCCAATTTTCAAGCACCGAACTTTGGAAAACTCGCCAATCTCCAGTTGTGATACCAGTGATACGGAATGCTCAATACCTGTGAACAGTGCAGCAGCTCTGAAGCGACCTCCATCGTCAAATAATTCTCCATGTCGAGGCCATGTCCTTCGAAAAGCAAAGGTGAGCTTGTTTTCTTTTTCTGTCCTTTTTCTTTCTTAAAGAATTGTATTTACTTGTGGAGAGAGAGAGAGAAGGAGAGAGGGAAAGATTGGTTTCTGCTGTATCTGTGGGTGAAATTTAGTATTAGGAAGAGAATATGCCATATCTGAATTATTTGTATTACTATATAAATACTGCTGATTCTGGGGAACCTTTTGCAGAACAATTGGTAAGGATTTTAGAGACAGATTTGACTCTCTCATTCCCTGTTTCTCTCTGTTCCTTTATAGATTTAATTTGTAAGGTAAGTGGTCTGTAGTATAGACAGTCCATCTAAAATGCATCAAGTTCCACTAATTGGTGTAGCAGAATAGGGGTTAAGAGAGCACTGTTATAGTAAGTGTTCTGAAACCACCTAAGATCAGGTCTTATCTTTGCCAGCAGCTGCAAGAAAAGAATAGTTCCACATTATAATAATCAACAAGGTGTTGTTCAAGTATCGAGTCTTAATGTATATTTAAAGCAGCAATTGAATTAATTTAAATTTAGTCTCACAAATACCAGGCTGAAGGTTGAGGACCTCCTGTATTGTTAAGAGTTTTCTCATTTTGTGCTTTAGTTAAAATGAGATTTTTATGACCATTGTTTTGGGCTAAATACGCTAGCAACATAAGCATGTGGGCAGCACATAACCAAAGGTGACAGTGACAGCATTGGCCCAAGCTTTTATTGATGAAGTAGGGTTCATCGCTATTTTAATTATAAACAATATGTTGTCTTCATTGATTATATACATTTACAGTGGCTGAATGTGAACTTAGCACCTAAATGTGGTAGATTCTGAAAGATTATCATCTCAACAAATAATATGGTTTTCTGGCACATCCTAATCTCTCTGTTTCCTCCTCCCCAGCCCCTTTAACCTCTCTAGGGTGCCCAGGCCATAATTTACTTCTCCCACTGTACCTTATGTGAGAGTTTTCTCACCCTTCTTCTCACACCATTTCCTCCATCCTTTTCATGGACATCAACTGCTTTTTCTTACAGGTAGCCCGATTCGTTTAAATTCAACTAAGAATAATTAAACTCAGTGTAATAGGTTTCAGTTCTATTTAACTTTTAAGTTTGCTGCTGGTGTTTCAGACCTGAAGAAGGATTCATGTGCTCTAAAGCTCACCTGTGTATTGCAATTATACTCTAATTTGTTTCATAAAGATACCATCTCTAACTATACACTTCATCTTAGATTTGCCTGTTAGCACAGCGTTACTCAAGGAATGTGGTCTAGAACTAGAGCACAGGCCTTGGGGAAGGGAGCGTGGATTTGTGCCGCACGCTGGACAGGCACGTTAAAGCCAGCCATTTAATGTTTACAGCTGGACAAACCACGGCGCTATAAAACTCTAAACATTTTTGGTGTAAAGAACACCTTCCAGCTGCAATACATTCTTTATGCTCAGTATATACCAAACAGGAATATCCCTGCTGGGGTGTTTGGTAGCGCTGTGCTTTGGGTGGCACAATAGGTTGGTCATGCTCTTCTGTAGAGGAATCCTGGATGTAAGATTAGGCTAATCAGAAAGGATATGGAGCTACTGAGCATATTTCCTATCCTGGGAAGAACAACTCAAAGTATCCAATTCAGCTTTAACAGCTTTTTCCTAAAACCTCATGCGCTAAACATCAAGAGTGAAATTTTGCTGAATTAGCTAGTGCAACCCAAGCTGTACTGAGCCTGTTGGCAAGGCCCTGCAGCCAAAGCCTGCCATCAGGTACGCACCCGCAGCACACCCCGCTTGCAGGGGGAGTTCACCGTACATGTGCGAGGGTGGAATTTGGCTCTCAATTCTTTTGGCCTTTTGCAGTTATGCATGAGCCCAGGCCTTAAGGATGTGGCTAAAGAGAGGGCGTCACACGCGAGTATCTCAGAGCAGAGCTTACTTGGCTCTCCATGCATGGATATCAGTGCAGTACGTGGGCGTGAAACAGATTGGACGTCCGTGCTAACGCTTGCATCTTCGGCGCCTGGCAAATCTCCGAACGTTGCAAGGGAGTTAGTTGTATAAGCATTCAAAATTTCAGATTTTTTCTCCACTATGTATTTGAATGCACTGAACGCCTCCCTTCTGGCTCTTTCCTTGCATGAGGGACACTGAGCCTGTCACCCGCCAGCCTTGTGCTTGCAGCCACCCTCACGTCACCGTCACGCTCATCAGCCGGCAGCGCGGCACTGGTTTGTGTCAGCAGGTTTGGAGGCTGCTCCACCAAAATCTCTCTCCTCTCAGATGCACTGACACGCAAGGGAAATACAGAGAGAAGCAAGAGGACAGGCTCAGGGTTAAGTCTAAGAAGCCACAGCAGTTTGGGGATTGGCTGTTTAGCACACACCCTGTACACAGACACATACATGCATACAAATATTTGGAGTTTTTAACTTTTCTGTTTGCAGCATGCTTCTAATTCTTTTAGAAAGTAATAATGCATATTTTTAAGAAGTCAGAAAACTTTTTGATTGTAATATTGTTAATCTCTACTTGGCTGGAAATGGAGACTGAATTAAAATGTGGAAAACAATATTCTGCATCAGCATTCCCAGAGAAGTAAAATACTCCAAATATCCTTGCTGCACAAGAAAAACAATTATTTAACTGTTTCACATTTCAAATGAATTTTTAAAACCAAACTGTTATGTGTAATCAGGAAAGTTCAGTGATTATTTCTGGTCTGTTTCAAAACTGGTGGGCTGGTGAATGTCAGCAGCTTACATTTTGCTTATGTTCAGGGACTGGAGAAGAAAACGAGCTCTCCCATTTCCCCAGCCCCCAGTCAGGCGGTCAGTGTTGGCTTAAACTTTCTTTCATTGGCATGGACCTGGCCGAGAGATGGAAAAAAAGAAGTTCCTTCTGCACCTGCAAAAGAAGCTACTGCTTTCAAGGCTTATTTAACTTAGAAAAATTCTCCTCCCAGTTGCTTAGCCAATGACTTCCTTTAGAGCTTTGGCAGCATATACACAGAAAAACTACATTTAATATCCTTTTTAAAGTAATTTAATTTTTACCGATACTGTGTTTTAAGTTTAGGTTTACCATAATTCAAAATGTAAACCTGAATATTTAAAATATATTGTATTTTAATAATAGTACCATTTCAATGAAGAACAAAAAATCCCCACAAGATTAAACAAATAACAAATGTCTACCTGCTGCAAACCCAAGATTTATTTTTTTTATTACATTGCTAAAGCAGCCACTAGCTGTGACCTTTACTGTCAGTTTACAGTGGTTGAAGAGGTGTCATGGTCATGCAGCTGTTGAGCCAAACAAATGCTGTGGCTGCTCTCAGCAGCAGAAACAGATATTTACGTGGATAAGTAACGGGTTTCAGTCAGAGCTCTTAAATGCGGAATGAGTGTTATATTCAGGAATTCAGGTTGGGAGCCAAGTCAGCAGGCTGCCTGCAGAGTACCTCTGCAGAGTGGTTGGGTGGGAGAGGGAGAGGAATCTGTGGACCCCAGGGCCTGGCTAGGAATGCTGGGCGGTTGCTCCATGGTGATTACTTCAGCGGGAGGCCAACTCCTTTGTATCTTCTGATGGCTGCAAGGCTTTGATTCAGGGAGTAGGTACAGTGTGGATGTCCTAGGGTGAGCCCATCCCTCTTCAACTCTTCTGCTTCTCAAAGCCAGAGCCAGAAGTTGGATTTTACTGGCTTAGCAATACGAATCTCATGATTTTCACTTACGAGGCCAAAGAAATGGCAGTACCTTGCCCTGAGATACATGGATGAAAACATTATAGATTATGTGCTTTGCAGTTGACTGCAGGTGTCACTGTCAGCTAACAGGTGGGGAAACTGAGGCTCAAAAAGGCAAAGTGGTTTCTTTAACTTTCCAAGAAATAGCTCAATGTGGATTATGTATACAGGAAAGAAATGCAATGTAAACTAACTTGTTTTTTCTTTGCCCTGCTTGTAAGTCTCTCTACAGCAGTAAGTTGCCCTTTTTCACCCTAGAAACGTGTGTCTGCCCTGAGTTTAATAATAAAAAATTGAAGAGTAGCAAAGCAATCACTTGATGTCAGCTATGAGAGAAGTATCTATGAGTGCTTCCTGCTGTCTGATGCAAGTTAGAAAGCTCAGTCAGCCTCTCCCTTGTTCATCTCCAGCCGAGTGCTTTAGGCCAACTGCAGTGTGCGAATCCGCTCCCCAAGTACCCTTTGCAGAAAACAAACACGGCTTCTTTGCACTGCACTAGGGAAAAACTTGCAATATGTAGCTGCGGAGGGGTAGAAGCTGCACACAGGCGCTATCAGGACATACTTGTTACCATTCCCTAACTGATTTGTGGGCAGAAGGCTGGATCCAGTGAACTTGATGGCAAAACAGTTACTGACCTCAGTTGACACTGGCTTTGCAGATCTGATGACATCAGTGAAATACCCTGATTTCTCGAACATTTTCCGGATCTTTATTTTTTTTTCCCCCCCTTCCAGGAATGGGAGATGAAAAATGGAACATAAATATAGCAAAACCACTCACTTTCCATAAAGGCCTTACCTGTTACGGACCAAGACGTAGGCTGCAAAAGACTCATCTGAAAGGCGGTATCAAGCGATACAACATGAGAGGTTTTTTAATTCTGTTAATGGTAGCTTGGCGCTAATTTGCCTGTATTCCCTCTACTGTATTGCTGTGTAACTACGTGTGCCCCTTTTTGTTAGCTGTAACTCTTTATTTCCACCTCCACTGGTAAAGAAATTGAAACCCCAAACCAACCATCGTACGTGAAAAGGAGCATCAAGTCGCAGTCGAAAGCGTGCTCTGCTGGAACAGTGCAGACCGGCCGCGTTGGTCACCCCGCACCAGATGGCCTGAACACCGCTGACGTCTGGTGCGTCCCGACGGCTGGGAAAGCATTATGGGTGAGAAGTACTCTTACAGGTTAAAACTGACCTTGGGAGGTCTGCCGCAGGGGAGGCGGAGTGAAGTCTTGCTCATTAGCAGTCGCCTGGCTGTTAGCGCTTCACGTGGCAAAAGAAAACGGCAGAAGACGGCTTGCAGGCCGGGAAGACGGGAGCTCTGCAGGGCCGCTGTCCTCTACGCTGCTGTGAGACCGTGTGATGACACGACTCGGCTGTGAAGCACTTTTACTGTTTAGACAGATGCTTTTGTCATTGAGAGATAAAAAGCTGCCATACTTTAGGGGAAAAAAAAAAAAAAAGGCATTTTAGTACATTCTCTTTGTTAGTATTCCACCAGAAAAACACCACCAGTTGTTTTCGAAGGTCATGTTGTCGAACTATGATTTGTTCCTGATTTTTTTAAAAGGTAAAGGGTATTTTTAGATACTGCTTCTTTTCTATACTTTTAGAAAAAAAGACAATGTAATTGATATTAATCCTCAACAGATAATGGCAACTCAGAATAGCTTATGCAGTCAGTCTTGTTTTGTTTTTTATAATATAGTATTGTTAAACTTGAGTTACAGAACACTGCTGTACTTATGTTTCCTTTGTCTTTTCAGACCTCAGCTATTATTTGTGAGGAAGATGGATTGAAAAGATGCTAGGTCCAGGCTCTCTTATAAAAATTGGGGATTTTTCTCAGACAAGAGTCCATTTCTGTGTACTGGGAAACGGCATCTTGCATTGTAGTCTGTAAAATTATAGAAATCTGTTCTTCTTTGTCTCCATGTCACTCCTGAGAACTGACATACAGTAAACTGCCAACTAAAGTTCTTGAAAATCTCATGATTGGCTTTAAAAATTCAGGAGAGAGGGGAAAAAAAAACCATATAATGACTTGGGTTATTTTAATTTTTTCTCTCTGGGTTTTTTTTAGGCCTTTGGAGAGCCTTCAATCACATTCTCAAGATTTTTTTTTTTCTCTCTTCAACTGTGAGGACTAGGAATTTAATTTAAAAAATTAAAATACTACTCATAATTTGAGATAATCACAGATGTTAGGGCTGGAGTCTTGATAATTAGTTAAGATCTGCAATTAAAACCACAGACGTTGGCAAGAGAGCAGTTATCAAGGATCACACCCCTTTGTGTCCCAGCCTGCAGTCTGTCTCTTACCTTTAGGAATAGGTGTATATAACTCTTGAAGGGTAGACTGGGATTCCCAGCTGGATGCCAGAGGACTTCCTGCAGGAGCTGGTGGGATTGGAAGGCACAGAGCTGTCACAAAGACCTGACAGCTGATTAGACACAGGTCCTGTCCCCACATGCAATTCGTGTCAGAGATCCCATTGACCTCAGCAGAGTAGAAATGGGGCCCAAAATGAGAAAAGGCTCTTTGCTGCTTGGGACTATGCTTTGTACAAAGTGCT
>NW_010226254.1:44795-45477 GCF_000690775.1 Eurypyga helias
GTAGGGAAGCAAGTGTCGGTGTGGTTTTCACTGAAAACAGGGTTTTTTACTATTATTTTAGGTCATCTGCTTACTTACTAACTCTGTGAGTGGAGGGCACATGCTATGCTGTATGACTATGGACTAGACAGTATCAAGTTCCCATAAATAATATTAGAAGAAAGAAATTGAAGCAAAAGTAAGTTCATTTAGGCTTTTTATTTCAAATTAAGTTATTTATTTGTATATTTCAATAATATTTAATTTATATCTGTAGATATTTATGATGCAAATTAGGCTTCTAGTCAATGTTTGCAACGATGTAACAGTTGCCATTAAGTGGTCCCGCATCAAGTAATGCAGAGTAGTCAAAAGCCAAATCACTTCTCTTGTTTACCCAGTATTGGAAATGTATCTTCCACCCCCTATATCCAATGGACAAAAACCCCAAAAAAAAATCCTTGGCAAGGACAGTTTTTAATCCATGCCTGGGATAGAAGCGTGCAAATTCCTGTCCAGGCAGGCAGTAATCACGTAGTGCTGGGGCCGTGCAGAACCCCAGCAGCCCCAGGGCTGCAGCCTTCTGTTCTGCTCTGGACGCCGGCCGCCCTTGGCACCTATCGTGTCCCCTGCAGGGTGGGGGCTGCTGGCAAAAGTAAGCATCTTTTGCCCTTCCTGCAGCAAAGGCTTCCTCCACCCACCA
>NW_010226255.1:0-2777 GCF_000690775.1 Eurypyga helias
GGAACAGCTTCCTAGCAGCCACGGGCTGAATCCATCACACCTCTGCAAAGGGAAAATGAGCTAAGGAGGGTCATATCTGCATTGTCACATGGTGTATTGACATTTCAGTTCCATAACAGATCAAATTGTCCTCTGTCCTTGAAGTAGGAGGGTCTAGGAAATACAGTATATTAAAAGAACAGTCAAGGAAGTCTAACTTCATACCACGTAGGTTTCCCAATTAATTAGGCCAGAAAATGTAAAACCATTCCTCTATCAGGATAGTTGTCTTACTCCTCTCTCACCTGTGGCAGATGAAGATAGGATGAAACTGCAAATTAAGAAACCAAAACAACTACAAACCTTCCTTAAATAAGTAACAGTAGGAGACTGTGGATAAAGTGTTGGAGCTCAGAGACAGTGAAGAAAATTGTTGGAATATATCACTTTTTTGTTGCTTAGAAGGGACCTTTTGCTTGGTCATTAAGTGGTAGAGAAACCAAAGGATAGTCTGATTTCTATGCTAAAGAAATATCTGTTCCCACATAAAACCAGAAATTATTCCCTCTTTGAAACAGGCAAATATAAGCTGTTTAAAAAGGAGATCATTCTGACAGCGAGATTGGAGCTCTAATAGCTTTTTGGATAAGAAACTCTTGCGCTGAAATGAAAAAAGTCTTGAGTGATCAAAACATTAAAAATACTGCTGCAGGCAATAGTTTTATTTTAGCTCAGAGTAAACTTGAGCTGATCAATTTACCTTTCCACTCCTAACTACCCCCTTTTTAATATATTAATGTCAATAGAAACAATTAAAAGTTGTTCTTCTTGGTTTAATAAAAAGAATAAGCTCTGATCAAGAAAATTAAAGCAAACACTTAGAAGTGCTTTTTGAGTCATTGCGATGATCTTGGAGGTCCTATTTCCAAGTAAGAAAGATTTATTCGAGTTTAGTACCTTAGTCATTCCTCAAAACTTGTTTTTTTCTAACCTGCAAACTCTAGACTGGTCCCACAGAGAAACAGATCTAGATGTCAGTGTGGACAGTCTAGAAAATCCTGTCATTGTAGAGCGAATTTCTGTTGTGAATGTTGCAGACCTGTGTTGTGTGTCCTGTGTTATTGCAAAGTTCAGAACTGATAAAAGCACAAGCTGGGTTTTCTGTGGTTTAAAAAAAATCTTATGAATAGGATTCATTTATAAAACGCTTGAGTAGGGGATTTAAATGTTTCTAATTCACCCAGTAAAACAAAATCTTCTGTGGAAAACTTGCACTCACTCACCTGATGGTAGTATAACATGCCATGTCTTTCTCATAATGGAATTTTAACACTTCAAAATAGCTATGCCATGGAAAAATGAACAACTGACAACTGGTGTGCTCTGGGCTTTGCAGGGACTTGGAGTAATAAAGAATTTTCCTCCAGCTTTGCTCTTTCTGACATTTGGGTCACAATGTTTTAGTGCTGAAATTACTGGGAATACTGTCCATTTAAGGAGAACAAAATACATACAGCTTGTAAAGCCACAGTTCTAGCTCTACTAAAGGGTCTTAAATTTTCAGTCTCCTCAATAAGCTTTTAAACAGGATATCTAGCACAGTATACTAAACCCAGAAATGAATCATAGAATCATAGAATGGTTTGGATTGGAAGGGACCTTAAAGACCATCTTGTTCCAACCCCCCTGCCATGGGCAGGGACACCTTCCACTAGACCAGGTTGCTCAAAGCCAAAATGAGCAGTTCTTGCTAATCATTTTTCTCTTGAAAGATGTTAAGCATTCTTAATTATTTTGAGCATCTCTGACATTTCTATTTCATTTCAGCAATTACAAGCAAGCAGACATTTTTTAATTCAGATTATGTGTAATAATAAATTGGTTCCAGCTTCCTAAATGAAATTTTCCTTCTATTTTTTATCTTAATCTTTATCAATAAGCAACATCTATCACCTCAAACTTTTCAGGTGCACTCCTGCTTCATCACACCAAACGTAATTTTCAGTGGTTATGAAAATATGATAGAAGCAGCTTTTTGGCAACAACTTTAGGGGTATCAGGATCTGCAGACCTCAAACAATTCTATCAGTATTTGGTGTTTTATAGAGTTCCTGCCACTTAGATTTCTCTAAGTGATCAGCAAAGTCTTTCCTCCCTGTGGAGAAAAGGCTCAGTTGATAGGAATTAAAATTCAGGGGTGGAACCTGAAAAGTAGAAACACGATACTGAAAAAATATCTGAAGCCAGCTTTTCCTCAGTCATTTATATGAATGATACTGTTGGAAAAGTTGAATCATAGAAGCCATAATACTATTGTATATAAGGGCAACAAACCAACTACTTAGTTCTTTCAAGCATTTGTGAACTTCTCCAAAGACCAAGGTATTGGAGTTCTTGTCTCACAATATTCCTTCTTTGTTATTTTTTTATGTCCGTATTTGTAATGTTTATCCTGAAACTATGAATCATACTTTGGAATCCCCTACTTTTTATGAATGTTATTTGAAAGGGTAATTACAAAGGTGTTGTCACTGTTATCACTACCAATGGACGGAAGGAAGGTAGTGACCCTTCAGTGGTAGTAAATATTTTAGAAAGCAGTAATAGTCATTTGCTTACCAGGATGTCCTATAATGTAATCATGTGCATTTTGGAAGAGCAAATGCAAATGTTATGACAAGAGATTGAATTTGGAATTCATACTCTTTACAGGATCACATGAAAAGGAAACCCTCAAAAAATCAATATTGCATTCCCCAAAGGCATTGATGAATATATTACATCTGCTAGAGGCGGCG
>NW_010226255.1:2805-20827 GCF_000690775.1 Eurypyga helias
AACATCAGTGCTTATTAGTTTACCTGATTGAATTTCTGGGGCTATGAACATGACTATGCGCAGGAGTGAGATACTGAAAACCTATGGGAAAAAAGAACAGAATTGAGAAGTTAGTCAAAATAGATTTTCAAAGTTAAGGTAATAAGGCTTTGAAATTTCACATAGGAAAAAGGAAAACAGAAAAGGCCTAAGAAATTTTACTTTTAGTCATCTAAATAGGTAATTAACTTGAATAGGTTCAGGCAATAAATATAGTAGTCATCACTGAAAATCTAGCATGAACTTAATGCAACATTTAAACAAATTTAAAATGCTAGCACAATACAGCATATAAAAAATTGCTTTAACGATTTGTGGTAGTGAATTTATTCCCCTCTTAGCTCCTGGACTGCTCTATGACCTTAGAGATTCCTGTCGAACCTTAGCCATTGTGCAGGGAGTTTGGTGATTGTGTCACTTATTATGTTAAAACACTCTTGCTCTGCTAATGTAGGGAATGGTATTGGCCGTACTAGGGATCAGTTGCCTGGTTACAGTGGGGGGCAAGAGTGCAATAATTCATCCCCTGACAGCCCTAAACCTTATTGCAATCCAGGTAGATTGGTACCAACTAGGAATTCCAGAAACTACCTACCCCAATTAAATCCAGGATGTAAGATTATTTATGCCTATTCAATTGTCATAGAGCCATAGAATGGTTGGGGTTGGAAGGGACCTTAAAGACCATGTAGTTCCAACTGCCCTGCCATGGGCAGGGACACCTTCCACTAGACCAGGTTGCTCAAAGTCTCATCCAGCCTGGCCTTGAACCCTTTCAGGGATGGGGCATCCACAGCTTCTCTGGGCAACCTGTTCCAGTGCTTCACCACCCTCTCCGGGAAGAATTTCATCCTTATCTCTAATCTAAATCTCCCCCCTGTCTTCCCACTACAGGCCCTTGTAAAAAGTCCCCCTCACAGCTTTCTTTAAGACCTCCTTCAGGTGCTGGAAGGCTGCAATAACATCTCCCTGGAACCTTCTCTTCTCCAGGCTGAACAAACCCAACTGTATCAGCCTTTCTTCACAGGAGAGGTGCTCCAGCCCTCTGATCATCTTCGTGGCCCTCCTCTGGACTAGCTCCAACTGGTTGATACCCTACTTATTTTGAGGGACCAAAAACGGGACACAGTACTCCAGGTGGTGTCTCACAAGAACAGAGTAGAGGGGGAGAATCACCTCCCTCAACCTGATGGCCACACTTCTCTGGATGCAGCCCAGGATACAGTTTGCATTCTGGGCTGCCAACATACATTGCTGGCTCATAAAGCTTTTCATCCACCATTATGCCCAAGTCCTTCTCCTCAGAGCTGCTCTCAGTCCATTCTCTGCCCAGACTTTACTTTTACTTGCGATTGCCCCGACCCAGGTGCAGGACCTTGCACTTGGCCTTGTTGAACTCCATGAGGTTGGCAGTGTCCCACCTCTCCAGCCTGTCCAGGTCCCTCTGGATGGCATCCCTTCCCTCCAGCATGTTGACCAGACCACACAGGTTGGTGTCATCAGCAAACTTGCTGAGGGTGCACTCGATGCCATCATCCATGTTACTGAAAAAATGTTAAACAGTATCAGTCCCAATACTGACCCCTGAGAAACACCGCTCATCACTGGTCTCCACTCAGACATTGAGCCATTGACCAAAACTCTGAGTGTGATCATTAAGCCATTTTTTTAACCATGAAGTGGTCCTCTGTCAGATCCATGTATCTTCAATTTAGAGACAAGGATGTCATGTGGGACAGTGTCCAACACTTTACACAAAAAAAAAAAAAAAATTCTAGATGACTAGCCATATCTAGCTATCTATGTCTAAAATAACTTCTAAAATTAGGTGAGATGGAATCCCTTTGGCCCTTTGCTCTTAACTGGTGATCTGAAGAAAATGCTGATTTCAGGCTGAACTCTAGTTTTCAGAACACCTTTTTTAAAGAGATAAGTTTCAACCTCATTTGTCTGGATAACAACAACAAAAACAAAACACCCAAATCCCATGCATCTCATTTATGTAAGGACTGTAAGACAAAAAACAGGAAGAAAGTAGTAAGCCACATGTATGTTTTAAAAAGAACAGAAAGGTCACTAATTCTCTCGGTCACATTTTTTGCTGCTCCAGGAGGCTCATAATTTCCCTGTGCCCAGTGACTAACCATAAACATATGTGCATGTTGTAGACTACAAATAAATTTCTGCTCAGTGCACAGATTTTTTCTTCAGTCTCACTTCCATTTTTTCTTTTTATCTATTGTCTCATCAACTGCCTTCTTGAAGATCTGTACAGAAACTGAAAAGCTAACTGAAGCTGGTTTTCACTTCAGAGACCATACATATTACATGTATAAATTGAAGGTGTATTTTATAGGATTTGACCATTGACTTTCTGCATTTTTAAAGTGTCTGTTGGTTTAGTCAATCTGCAGTTAAATTATTGCAGAAAATATTGAAAAATATGAGAAAGCAAACATGCTGTTCATATTCTATTTTTCTATTAAATAAATATGAAAATGGAGGTCACAAAGTGCAATACTGTAATAAAAACAAAGATTTGCACTTCAGGAGTTCTGTGAAAGTTGCATGTACTGTACTAAATAAATTATAAACTGTATAAGGCAAACATCATGAAAAAAATTTATCCAGAGAATTGATAATTTGTTTCTGAAGCATTAAAACTTAATAATAACTTTGTAAATTAGTGGATTCTTGATTAGGTAAAGAATAAACCTTTACAAATCTGAAAAACAGCCACACAAACAAACTACCTTACATCTTTGGATGGCTGGGAAAATATGATGTGAAATTCTGGAATGAAGTGATAATGAAGCATAACGTGATGGCACAAAGTAAGCCAGTCTAGTTTTGTTCTATGGTCACTTTGAGCTGTTCAAGTTAGGAAGGCGTTTATTTTCTTTGCTTTTGTTTTGGTTTGGTTTTGTTCTCTGAAGTCTCTTGCTTGGCATTATTTAATTTAATTCTTTTCCTTTTAGTTTTCTCTTTGGCCTACATTAAGCTTAAAGCGTTAACTTATATATTATTTATGAAAATATTTATATAATTGAAAAGGCAATTAGCATAATAAACCACTCTCTAGTACTGACTGAATATCTTTTGAAGTTGTTCCTCAGATCAGGAAAAGTCATCTTCATCTAAGTCACAGAGCATTGAATACATGACTTGGGCTCTGAGATACAGCTAAGAAGTCTATATGAAGGCTCCATCTATGAATTCTACACCCTATAAATCTACAAGATGAAGCTATTCTCTCTTTAGCAAGAACTGTCTGCCAGAAAGAAAAAAACAGGTTTCTAATAAAATTACCTCCTCCGTGAACCAGCTACATCCGCTCCTACACACTTTCAAAACAGAAGTCACTACAGGTTTTATTTAGGACTTACTTTGCAAGAGCACTGGAGTGGGTGTTAGTCATTGCAGTGGGGTAATGGCACACTGTCAGATACTTTAGCTCCTCTCATGTCCTTATGTCAACAGAACCCAGCTTAGTCCTGTACCCCAGTTCCTTGGTCATCCACATACTTGTTAATTTTTTCAGGTTTTTCTGCCTCTGACAAAAGCTTATGTAATTCTGGGAATAATTCAAACAGAAATATTTCCCTATGGTCAATATAGATGAAACTATGCTAGTTTGACTCTTTCCATCATATACAGTTATTTAAGATCATCCAAGGAGCTGTTGAATGCTGGAAAACTCCCAAGCAACCTCAACCAACATTCTCAGGTAGGAAACAGATACATCACAGTATAATGCGCGATAAGGGTGGTCTGTGACAGATTCCTCCTCCAAAAAAAAAAGTAATGATATCTGAGCATCACAGACATAATGTGTCTATGACTGTAGCCAGTTGACTCCAGAAACAGCCAAGTATTGCAGGCAGAAAACTATTTGTCATTTGGTCTGGAGCTGAAGGACCATTCTCTTGGAGCATGAACTTTGTCCATATAGAGGTAAACAAACAGCATGATGACCAAGCAGTACAGAGCAGATTCTAGTTGTCCAGATACCACATCTCTCTGTACATATTTAGCAAGTTTCTTCTATATAGTTTTTACTCTATTAGGCATACTTTTAAAGGAGTGTTACATGTGTGATGTGTTCGGTTCATGCGATATTTGTCTCTTATATTTGTATAAAAGTTTTTCATACATAAAGAAAAATATATTTATAAATATAAGAAAATTATACTATACATGCTGTCATTGGACAATATCAGAGCTGTATGAGGTATACCTTGACTACTCCTCTTGATGCAGTATGGATTTTCTGCTCAATAGCCTGTGATCTAGTTGCCTGTAAATCATAAAGTCCCAATTACTTAAGTTCTAGAGGTAAAATAATTACCCTACATATTCTTTAGATCTATGCAGCATTCCTTAATTCTGCATACACTTTAGTAGCAGATAGAAACCCCCCAATGAATTTCCACAGGCCGGTGTGTGTCTAGCTGGTTTTGTATTTCAAGTTTTTCTGCCACATTCCAAAATCTGATTTTGACATTTATCATACCTTCTCATATGCATCTTATCAGATTTCCATCTGGTTTTGAAAAGATGAAAAAAACACCCAGTACTTTTCATTGCTTACCAGTTAAATGACATAGACTCAACTGGATTTAATAACCTTATGACTTTGTCTTTAAAATTCACCAATAAACCTTACTGTTCATTCTAAATTTTGCTGGATTTATGAGATCAAATTGTTACCTCTGTGGAATCCAAATGAAATAGCATGCCCTGGAAAGGTCTGGAGACATTTTTGCCACAGACACCACCAACTCAGAAAATGTAATTTTAATAGTTTTCTCAAAACTTGCTGCTGGCTCTTTTTTAATGATTCATTCTTTACAAAGATCAGAGACTTCATTAAGTCTTTTAAAGTTATATTTTTAAACCCAAATTAACAATTAAAAATTTCATATTTTACTCTCAAAGTTCCTCCAGAGAAGTAAATGTGCTAAATTTATAACTTTCAGTTATATAAAATCAGTGCCATTTTACTAGCTTCTCTAGTATAAAATCTGTGCAAGAAAGTGAAGGATATACAGAAAATTCATGTCTCAGGAGGTGGACACTTAATATAGGGAAAGGTTAGTATCGCGGGAACAGTTTGCCTTAGGTGTTTGTTTTGAGACATTAGGGAAAGCTTTACATTACGGTAATTATTATGTACACATGATTACAATTAATTTTTTTCTCTTTGACCTCAGTTGTGAGTTGTCAGTAGCAAAAAGCTTGACATGAATCATTTCTTTCCTCATATTGACCTCAACCAGCTTCAGTGGAAACTGTGAGATCCAAGGGGTTTACAAAAAAGGTTCCAGTGTCACCAGTGTCTTGGGGGACAGTTAAGAAAAGGGTTAGATAAAAACAGATCTATTTTAAATTTTGTCCTCAAAATTATTAACTTTTGTCTTTGATTTCTATCACGAAACATAATCTCTGCATATCTGATATTTCAAAGACTCTTTCCTTCTGCAGTGTTTTACTTCAAACTCAAGCTGTTCTTGAATGAGACTTTGGTTAGAATTATAAAAAAATATATTGTTACATTGTTTACAGTGGAACACATTTCAGGAAATAATTTTCCTTTCACAGAAATTTTAGTTGTGACTCCACCAACTTACAATTTGAAAATTAATATTTAAGGAAATTTTTATCTGTATATCAAAATTTAGACTTTGTTGGATTTTCAGGATAAATGCTTTCATTCACCTCTACCTTTGTATCTCATACGAGTGATCTCCAGGACAAAGGGTTTTCAATCATTATAGTTATTATGTCCAAATATTCTGTAAAAAGATCACTGTGCTATGTTGAAAATAATATTACACTGCGATGAGTGGGGTGCGTTATGGAATGCACTGGATATTATCACAAAAGACATGATGTGTAATATTTTTTAACTTTCTTACAATTACCACTTTGGCAAATTATTTCGTCTTGCAACAGTCCCTTAAAATAGAATTTTCAATATTTCATTGGACAGCTGTAATTATGAGTGTTCTAAAAAGTACCCTGACAGTGAATATCCAATATGACTTTTGCATTTCTCATCAACATTTCAAAAAAAGCCCAGTGCCTCTTTCAGAAAAAATATTGGCATCTTGTAAGTGTGTAGGGTAAATCCACTGCTAGTATTTTGCATGGCTGAAAACTAAATCGAACTTCCTTTGCACGTACGGGCTGGCAAAAAGAAGCACAACCCCTTCTTTATCAGTAATAATCTCTCTTGTGCCTATTTTGTTATTCCTTAAAGGACCAGACTTAGGGTTGACATTCTCTCACCTAACCTTTATCAGTCAGGAGTTGAATGCCTAGTATCAAGAGGTAGGCTAGATAACTAATTAAGTTTTGTCTTATATTAAGATACAATAGATTCCCCCTTGGAGTAGCTTATATCTTAGCTTTGATGTACTAAAGTAGGCAAAATAAAACATAGCCACAATACAGGCTTATCTATGTCAAATTTCTAGTCCCCTCTGAGTGGAGTTCATGCTCCTCTGTGTGCTGTAAAAATATGTACAGTCCCCAAGTTTTACTGCATCTATTCTAGCTGCTCCTCTTACTTGTATTTTTGATTTCTAATAGAGAATAGCAATAAGCATACAAACCTTTAAACATTTTTCTCCCTTTTCATTAATACAACCCTTTAGACAGCTTCCAAGCATTCTAGTTGTTCCTTATTTCCATAGAGGTTAAATAAATTTATTTTAATTTTATTTTATATTTAGCACCTGAAAACTTTGTGTTAAAAGAAAATGTATATTGTCACTCTAAATCTTGTAGTGTGAATATTTTTTTTGCTTAAGTCCATGAGTAATTTTGCCTTATAAATTGAATGGAAAACATGAATCTTGTTCTATTTGAAATATTTTTTTAGTTACATTTTAACAGACAAATAAGTTAAAACCTGGATTACAAGATTTCAGTATTAACAAAAACTAATGAGGCTCATCTCCATGTATTTACCTTGTTCTCAGGAAGTTCTTGCCTTTGTTCAGAAGGACACTTGTCTTGCACCTAAACACAATAGATATCCTCTTCTCACAGTTAGCAGAACTGTGAATTTTCATTTATGCATTTAAAATTCTATTTTCACTCTGCTCTTTTAAATACAACTGTTGGATCTAGCCAGTTTCCCTGTTGAGCTAGGATTTTTCAGATCAGAACAGTTAAATGAGGAACAGATGCAAAAGGGTGCATTTGTTTGTTCAGTGATCACTCAAAGACAAATACAATAGCATTGGGTGTGAAGGTGCTAACAAGCTAATTGTGATTCTGATGATGGTTTTGGCACATTCAGAATTGTATAAGCAAGTAATTGACTTTGTATTGTATATTATCGCTTTTGTCATCAGCACGTCAAAGGGACAGATAAATTGTCCAGCTGTCTCTGCAATATTCCCAAGTGTGTCTTTAGTAGAGAAGACCATCATGTTTTTTCTTTTATTTGCTTCTACCAGTGCTTAATTACACTCCTTATAATTTTCATTTAAAACCTCATGATCCAGAGCTCCAAAATAAACAACTGAAAGTTAAATTTAGTAACAATTGTGTAAAATTATAAAGCAAGCAAACTTCTGTTCTTGCAACTTTCATCTTTCCCACTTTCAGTGAACATACTGACTCTAAAATTACTGATGTACTAAAAACCGAAAAAAGCATACCTCGCTTGCCCTGTGAATAGCTGTTCAGATTCCACTGTGATCAGTCAGTTCCAAATCTGCAGATGTCCTCCTTTACTTCTACAGTGCACATTATCAGGTTTTAATTTTGTGTTCTTACAAGCACAGGAAATGAACAGGAGTTTAAGAGGAAATTACTTCCCCCTTCTGTCCTCATCAGTATAGTATAATTCAGTTTATTGTTAAAACCAGTTTGCATATAACAATAACCATAAAGCTAACATGTTTTGTTGTTATGCAAGTGAGGCATGATTACTTCGACCCCACCTCTTTCTTCAAACAGTAACACATCTATTATGAATGCAACATGAGAAGAATCTTGTACATCAGATCTTCTGCTGTAGAAGGATGGATTATGTCACAGGCTTGGTACAAAACTGAAAGAAAGCCAGCTCAGGACATCCTAAGAAAACTTTATAATTCTGTATAACTCAAACTTCAATTTGGAGATTAACATGGCAGAGGACAAGCTTGTACCTCAGTTTCACTTTTTACACAACTTATCCTAAGTAAATTATATTAAGAGCTGAACATGTATATTTGCGTTATTCCATTTTCACATGTCCTTTTCCATTGACAGAAGAGCACATTATTGCTATAATTTTGCCTTAATTTGATCATGACCATTCATTTCCTCCTTACTGAAGTTATCATCCTCTTATCTCTGCTGGTTGCAAAATCACTGCTAACCCATTTTAGGTGATATGAACTGAGTTATGGACATTTCATATAGCAAGTCTTTGCCAAGATGGTCATTCTAAGAAATCAGTTTACCTTTGTTGGTTGAGCTTAGAGTAATAACCAATTCAACCAACTGTTGGACAATATGTGCAGAGAACTTTAATTTGTAGAGGGACAAAACATCACAGCCTGTAACTCACTTGATATGTTGACCTTTTTATTTGAAAAATATAGCCATGAAATCATGTAGATAGATTTCCTGTGTAAATCAGGCCATAGAGTTTTATTCAGTAATTCCTACGTCAAGACAATGAGACAGTCATGACTGTAAGATTTACAAGAGTTCCTGTTGCTGTTGGGAGCAAAGCATTATTTTTGAAATACTGTCTACAGAGATCTCAAAACACCTGCATTTAATTAATGCTTGCATTTTAATTAAAACTCAGATACTGAGCTATATGTGTGAGATAATCTGTTACAAATGACATTGTTTCCAACCCTTGATAAAGTAACTAGTACTATTTATTAGACTCTGTTGATTCAATTTTGTAATTTCATAACTTCTTCATACTCTTGGACATAAGGGTGTAAGATTTTCCAAGAATATTGGCTCAGGCTTCTCAGTTCTCCACAAGAATTTTGATTTGGTGGGTCTTTTTTTGTTTAATAGCTATGAAATGGAGCTGAAACACAGAAATTTCTTTGGGATTGCATGTAACACAAATTTCTGAGTATCATCATGTGCCATAATAGGCTATGGAGACTAGACAATGGGGTCTTGAAAGCATCCATCTGGGCTCTGGAAGTGAGAAGTGACATCATTGCAGACACCTAAACCTAGGCAAGATGACACCCTCTCATATCTAAATTACAGACATTTGCTACCCTGCCTATATAAATCAGAGAAATAATTTTTCTGATTTACTGTGTGTTCTGTTTTCAGCTGGAATATAGTTAATTTTCCTCCTATCGCCTGCTATAGTGCTGTGTTGTCCATTTAGCATAAGAATAATGTGGTAACACACTGATGTTTAGTTGTTGCTAAGCAGTGCTTAAGTAAAGGACTTTTCAGCTTCCTATAGTCTGCCAGCAAGGAAGTGCTCAAGAAGCCGGGAGGGACCATAGCTGGGATAGCTGATCCAAATTGGCCAAAGGGACATTCCGTACCACAAGACACCATGCTCAGTATAAAAAATAGGGGGATTTGGCTGGGGGACAGCAACTTCTCCTTGGGGACTGTCTGGGAATCAGTCAGTGGGTGGTGAGTGGCTACATCACTTGTTTTTTCCTGGGTTTGTTTCTCTCTCTTTTTGTTGTTTTCTTTTTAAGTAAATTTTTTTTTTTAAATCATTAAACTATTTTTGTCTCAACCCATGCGTTTTCTTACTTTTGCACTTCTGATTCTCTCTTCCATCCCACTGAGGGTGTGTCATGTTTTAACCTCAGCTAGCAGTAAAGTACCATGCAGCCACTTGCTCACCTCTCTCCACTCCCCCCCCCACCCCTGCCAAGTGGAGGAGGAAAATCAGAGGAAAAGACAAAGAAGTTCATAAAGTTGAGATAAGAACTATTAAATAATTGAATAAAAATGAAAACTATAGTGATAATACTAATTCTAACAATACTACTACAAATAAGTAATTAAAATATTAGAAAATAGAATGTATGCTACAATTGCTCACCACCCACTGACTGAGACACATCCAGGTCCCAAGTAGCACGAGTCTGAGCCCAAGACCCCCCAGAGCCAGACCCTGAGGGTGACAACACAAACTGGAAAAAAACAGCTGACCCCCCCAACCCACTAATAAAGGAACCTGTCCCACGACTAACAACTGCACCAAGAGCTAATAAAGGAGTTAGCCCCCGAGCTAAGAAGGTAGCAAAAACCTTAACAACCTTCCCCTAGGCCACTTCCCACCTAAGTACTGTACCTGTGTACTGAGCATAACATACAATGGAATGAAACACTCCCTTGGCCAGCCTGGTCCAGCCATCTGCACTGTGAAGAAAAGGAGCTCTTTCCTGCCTGAAACCAGCACAGGGTGAAAGGCGAGTGAGTGCCTCTGTGGTGCTTGGTAACTGACTGTGGTTAAACCACGACACTATGTCACTGTGAGAGCATTGTCAGTAGAAGAATCCTTTCTAAGGTTACATTTATTATAAAAATATATTTCTGTGCTTCTGTATTTCTGACATCTTCAGCTAGGTCAGGTTGCTGAGAGCCCTGTCCAACCTGACCTTGAATGTTTCCAGCATCTACCACTTCTGTTCATCATCCTCATTGTAAAAAATTTCTTCCTTACATCTAACCTAGACCTAGCCTCTTTTAGTTTTAAATTGTTACCCCTTGTCCTGTCACAACACACCCTGATAAATGTTTGTTCCCATCTTTCTTACAGTCCCCATTTAAGTACCGAAAGACCACAATAAATCTCCCTGGAACCTTCTCTTCTCCAGGCTGAACAAGACCAACTCTCTCAGCCTTTCTTCACAGGAGAGGTGCTCCAGCCCTCTGATCATTTTTGTGCGAGTTCTCTGGACCCACTCCATCAGGTCCATGACCATCCTGTGCTGAGGGCTCCAGAGCTGGATGCATACTCCAGGTTGGGTCTCACCAGAGCAGAGTAGATGGGCATAACAGAAAAAAAAAAAAAAAAGAAAAAAAGAAACAATGACTCTACTGTGACCATGATCATGGACTACTCAGTAACACATTAAAGTTGGTTTTGTGTATGAGTCCATAAGAGGTAGGAACCATTAAATTTCATTTTCTTTTAGCCTTGTAAGTAGTTTACAAGAAGTTTTACCTCCCATGCATTAGGACTCAGCCATTTACAACACTGGCTGAGGCTGGACTTGTTAACAAATCATACATTCATCTATTGATTTTGTTCTTCATCCTTTTACAATATTTAATGTTTCTACCATTTTCAAACAAAGCAATTGAAGTACAATTGTGTTTGCAACCATTTTAGTTTGGGGATATTGATTGACCCACACAAAGTTTGAAATAGGTTATCTTGTGACACCTTATGAAACTAGTGTGCTTTTTTTTCCTGTGGCCATCACTTCATGTTCCATTACTCACAGCTTTCATTTCAAGCAAACAAACAAACAAATGAAAATTCCTCAGACCTTTGGTGAAAAAAAAATCCATGGAAAAACCAGGTGAGTACCTGGGAATATGAGAAGTTTTCTTCCTCTGTGCAACTGTATATGCAGTATTGTGATGATTAACAATGGAACAATAATTGTAGCTGACAAAAGATCAGTTATTCAATCAGTTTGGGGATCTATTGTATAAGAAAACTGATATAAAACAGAAGGAAGGCCAGCAGAAGGTCCTCAGGATGAGAAGGACTCTGGAGTATCATGTGCTGAGAGACACTGAGGACTGAATCTGTTCAAGTTTAAGAAGAGAGGTCTATGGGAAAGCTTTAATTGTTGTCTTCAGCCATCTGCTGTGCTCTTAAAAAGAATATAGACTCTTCTTGGAGGAGAAGAGCAAACGTGCAAGAGGCAAATCACACAAACTACAGAAGAGGAATCTTCATTAGATACAGAGAAAAATCTTGTCTGGTGATTTAGTCTTGGCCAGAGAGGTTGTGAAATCTCCATTCTAGTAGATGTTTAGAACTTATCTACACAAAGCCTTGAGGAGCCTGATCCAGCTAGAGTCAAATCTGAGTTCAAAACAGACATTATTCTGAGCAGGGATTTGAACCAGGTTATCACCAAAATCTCTTCCAATTTTAATTAAAATTTGTCTATTCTTTTCTTGCTTGAAACTATAATATACTTTTCCTTTTAAGAAGAATATACATGGCTTTTCTCATAGGAAAGATTTTTTTTTTTCAGTCAGAAGGAATACATATAGACACCATAGACCATCTGAGATGAAAAAGAGTCTGAGTTGCCCAGGCTTCAGAAAATGCTGCTAGCTCTGATTCCATGAAGAAAGAAACTATGTACTGGCAGCAAACCATCAAAGCAGTAACTGAAAAAAATTTATGAAATCAAAATCAAAACTACAATGTTGTGTTCGATCTAACTGGAGACCGGCAAATATAAATGGATTCTGAGCAACCGAGAAAAAAGGGCAAACATAATTCCATGTCATTATAAATTAATGTCACTGTAAATTCTGACAATGGTGTTTACAGGAAATTTAACAGTTAAAAAAAATGCAACTAATAATTCAGGACAAATAGAAAATACCTGTAAAAATCTGTCTATGAAGACTTGTAATTAGTGAGCAACTTTCTTTTTTCAGTTTGGCTCATGAGTTTTGTCATGTTAGTTTATCTCCTTGTCCTGCTGAGAGAGGAGAGTGAGTGAGTGGTTGGGTGGGAACAGGACAGCAGCCGCTGTGTCCATCAGCCCAAAGCAGAGACCCTCCCTATATTCCAAACTGCTTTTAGCAAAAACTAGCAGTCTGGTGATAAACAAGAGGAGTTGGGATTATTCATTTAGAAGTACTGATGTCTGGTGGGATGATTGCTGTGGCAGGAATGTTACCACCATATGCAAGGAGGAAGGGGAGGAACTTATCTCTATAGAAATGGTACAATCTCTTTTCAAGTAACAAATTGTGAGTATTTAGGTCTAAATGGTCTAACAGAAAAAGCAGAAGATAGAACAGTAGTAATTTTTTAGAGAAAGAAACTTTATACCAGCTTAGACCTGCAGTTACACAGGGTATTTAGGAATTCCTCTGTATGTACAGGAAAAAGCAAAGCTGTGGTATCTGATGACTAAATGGTTGTTAAAAACTGAAAGGTCCTTCTGCCAGTTGTTTCTCATGATCACAGTCCTGAATGGCAATGTATTAACTCAGAACTCATTGTATTCAACATGAGGAGGGAATTTGATATTTGATCTTTTTAAAAATTAATCACAGAAGAAAAAAATAATGATAGCTTAGGTTTGAATAATCATTATTCAGGTACATTTTCTGCATGCAAAAAAAGGGAAAATCAAGCTAAAATCAGTTTGGGAAATTACATTGCAAATTTGGAAGATAAATGTATGAGAAACGACATTGCTAGAATTGGGAAAGCATTTTTCATTAAGAAGTTAGAACAATACAAAATCAACATGACAGTATAAATTAACTAAAAACTACCAAACTGATATGTCTCAATGAATTCATCAAACAGAGAATTGCACATAAGACTTTTTTTCTTCCTGCTTAACATTTTAATGATGAACTAGACTCATAATAATTATGACTGATAAGGTTTGCAAGGACTGAAAGATTAGAACTGCCAATGGCAGGGGGATTGGAGCTAGATGATCTTTAAGGTCTCTTCCAACCCAAACCATTCTATGATTCTGAATAAAAAGGAAAACAAAAAACTCATAGCAAGAAACCCTTTTAAATGGTTCAAGTAAAACTTCCTCCCTACATGGTTTAAGAGTTCCATAGGTCAAGTTTACTGAGAAATGCCCATTCTGGTCTCTGCCTATGGATCCACGGTGATCTAGGTCTAGGCATAAGTCTAGGTCTAGTGGTTTACTTATCTTTGAGCCACTTATTCAGTCTCACAAATTTTAAACACTATGTTATAAATGTATTTGTGTAACACAAAGTCTTTGTAAATTCAAGTTCAGCTGATATAGGCTGAGAAATCTTATAGTTGCTAATAGGAATGACTATCAGAAACCTCAGACATTCAGTTTTGAAATAAACAATTAATATTTTAAAAGGGATGAACCAAACCCCTGAAAGTTTGATTTTCTTTATATTTTCTCTTAGATGGAAATATGACCACATACAATGAATCTGTAGCCAAAGTGTGTGTAAAATTAATAATAGTGTTACTAATTAAGCTTTTCCTAAATCTTTTCACCTCATCACCAAAGATGAGCTGCATTTCTGCCCAGATAAATCTCATTATATGTTCAGTAAAAAAAAAAAAAAAAAAAAGTCAGAGATGTAAAACTGTTTCTTGATGATAAAGTTTTACTATTAATCTCAAAGTTTGAAATATGTACATGTGTATTAGAACTTGAAAACTCTACCAATAAAATAAGATAACATATAGATTTGCATATTGGGAGAAGGTGATACAGAAGGTCATGTTAAACAGAACAAAATTCATGTTATGCCACTGTGGTACTTAAATTGGTACAACTATTCTTACCTGTAACTCCTGACACAAAGTGAATTTTCTACAGAATACTGCCTTTTGTTCCAGATCATTACAGACACCAGAGATTTATCTGCCCATAAATTCTTGATTCTCGATGAAAGTAATTAAAATATAAATGTTTCAGAGTTTGTTACGTCTCTTGCTTAATGTTCTTTTTGACCTTCATAGTTAAAACTTGTTTCATTTCCATATAGTCTTTTTTTGGGTTCTGTGAAATTTCAAAAATGTTTTCAAAGGGATTTATTAGAACCTAGTTAATGCAATCAAACAGGCTATTTCTAATGTGCAACATTTTCAGATCTGTTACTGACACAACCCAGAGATGAGAAGCTGTAAAATTTCTCATCAACAGTTATAAAACTCATTGACATCACTGTAAAATGCAACTCATTTTAATCAAAGTCACTGGCAAAAAATTTATTTTTTTTATACATAAAATGTTTGTGTCTAAAATAGAGATATTATTAATTTGACAGGACCGGGTTATTTTAAAACATTTAACATGAGAATGTTTCTTGTTTGGCTTCTTGCTTTGAATTTGACAAGTGGTTAAAAATCATAAAATGTATTTTAAATTGCATTAAATATTATAGGATTTGTTAAAATGTTACATTTATGCACAATTTTTTAATGTTTTGAATAGTTTTTAGTCTGTACTTAGTTGGGAGTTTGCATATGTGTAAGAACTTACAACATAAGGTAAGTATTTCGTGGAACTATTTGCTATGGGATGAAGCCAGGTTAAAAAAAAAAAGAGAGAGATTCTGGTTGAATCTCCCCAGTTCTTACTCATCAGAAGTTTACAATATGTTCTGTGGTAACAACTGAAGTTCAGATAGTTGTCTTGGGGGCCATCCTTGCCTGAAAGTTCTGAAATGCATCTGCCCTCCCTAAAGGTTTTAATATGTCAGGAAAAAAACCTGAAGAAGCTCAGATGAACTGTTAACAACTTTTCAACCTCGTATATATTTAGGTCAAGATGCCAGAAGGAGATAAAGAACAAAATTATGATCACTCATTGCTCTTAGATATGGAGAAGCTTCAAGAGATCTGATTAATAAAGTCATTAGTGGCTTATAACCATCATCTAAACTATGAAGAAATACATAATTAAAAAATACATCCTCTTGGGCATGGCAAAGGAAGAACACATCTGGAGGCATCCACCACTGTGTAGAACATTGAAGTTGAGGAGAAAAAGCCAGGCTGCCATCAGGACTTGGGTATCTTGAGCAGTTGGAGTGGGTGACCTATTCCTCTGAATTGACAGAACTGAAATCTTAGGAGACAAATAAATATCCACCCTCCATCCTGCTTAGTAAATTACTCTTGGATTTTCTGTCATTTAATGGTTTGGTTCTGTTCTCATGAATACCTCTCCTGGTTTTGGATGGGACAGAGTTAATTTTCTTTCTAGTAGCTGGTATAGTACTGTGTTGTTGATTTAGGATGAGAATTATTGATAACACACTGACGTTTTAGTTGTTGCTGAGAAGTTCTTTCACTAAATTAAGGACTTTTCAGCTTCTCATACTGCCCTACCAGTGAGGAGGCTGAGGGAATCACAGGAAGCTGGGAGGGGACACAGCTGGGACAGCTGACGCAAACTGGCCAAAGTATGGTATGCTATACATATGATGTCATGTTGAACAATAAAACTGGGGGGGATGTTCAGAGTGATGGCGTTTGTTTTCCCAAGTAATCCAAGGGCTCCATGATGGAGCCCTGCTTTCCTGGAGATGGCTGTACTCCTGCCTGCTGATGAGATGTAGTGAATGAATTCCTTGTTCGGATTTGCTAGCACATGCAGATTTACCTTTACCTATTAAACTGTCTTTGTCTCAACCCATGATATTTCTGACTTTAAACATTCCTAATCTCTCCCCCATTCCACTGTGAGGAGAGTGAGCAAGTGGCTGTGTGGTGCTTAGTTGCCAGGTGGGGTTAAACCATTACCATACCTCACCTTGAATTACCCCGAGAGAGTATTTCAATATTCTCTTCTGCTTTCAGACAGCAGATATTTTGTGAGTTTTGTAACAAAAATTTGAGTGCTCATTAGTTATTTAAAACATGCTTAAATATCTCCATCTATCTATACATTTATGGTTTTGATCTTACAGCTTGATGATTTTTATGATGTATTAGGAGTTTGTGGAGGTGACAATGTCCTACTTGCTCAGTATTAATTTTACGTCCCATGTAAATACTGATGATTTTAATGTTTTGTATATTTTCTTCTGAAAAACACTTGTTTTGATTTAGAAGTGTTGAAGTAAGCAAAATGATACTCATGTTTATCATGTTCAAGTTATATTTCTCATCATTACAGCTCAACCACCCCACACACTTTGTGTCTTAGAGGAAGTTTCTAGTCAGAGAACTGAATCACAATCTGCTCTCTCAGGATTATACTTTTTGCATATATTCTCTTCATACCAAGAAAATACCAATGTGAGACAGTTTTTTGGTGTTTGCTTATGAATGGCAAAGCCATTTGCATAAAATATATTGTAATTTGCACACCTTAACAGAACACAGCTATCCTTCACCAGAGGAAAGGGTGACTGTGTTAATGAGAGAGGAAAAATCCATTGGGTGAGGCATTTATAGTTTTTTTATCTTTATACTTAGACATTATTGTTTCTTTTCATAATGACAGCCTGAGTAAACAGGCACTTAAGTAGAACTACTAATGCAGTAGTTAAATAAAGTCCTATGCAGAATGAAAAGGTGGCCTCTAGCAAATTAAGTACATTAAAAGCCTTATTGTAAGGTTTATTTAGGAAGCTGCCATAAAACTATTCCTCTACATATAATAAGAAGTTGACCAAGACAATATGCATGAACATAACCCAAAAGGTGAATTCTAGATAACTTTTCAAACCTCTGTAAAGTCTTTCTGCCTATAACACAAGTTCTTCCCTATTGTATATGCATTTTCCTATGCATATATATACCTATATAGCAAAGACATGATGATATTTACAATCCATGATTTCTTTCTTTATGTCTACCTGCCTTTTAAGAAATAACCTGTTGAAAGACATAAAAGATTTAAAACAACAAATCAAATTTCTGTTTAACACTTTACACAATATATATTTGTTTCAGTTGTATAAACAAGAATTAAAACAACCTGCACCTCAGTTCCCAGGAGATCACACTAGTAGGAAAGTCAGTGACAGTCTAGTGGCATAACATAAGAGAAAATCTCCTTCAGTGTTTAGGATAATCAATCATTAGAAAAAGTTCTCCAGTGTGGTTGTTTTCAAAGCCTCTTGTATGGACTTCTGTCTGGCATAGTACTGTAGCAGACTTCTGTCTGCTACAGACAGAAGTTTAGTAGTCTGTTTTAGTAGACTTCTGTCTACAAAAAATTTTGCTCCTCACTTTTTACCTTATATTTTAACATAACCTATCATGTAGTTTCAATGAAATGTGCTTTCCCCC
>NW_010226255.1:20864-26089 GCF_000690775.1 Eurypyga helias
GGTATTTTGCAGATGCATTAGGCTAATTTGTGGAAGAAAAGTCTTCAGGGACTACTAAACATGGAAGTTACATCTATACTGGTAAAGGAAATCTCTTCAGAAAATGAGCTGTAGCACTCAGAACCAAGTAATACGGAGTAACCTAACATTAATATGGCTCAGGACTAGATATCGCTTGAGTAGACTGTTGCAACCGTACTGAATGTCCTTGGGCTTAAACCTCTTCAAGGATGCAGTCAGCCCTCCATAGGCTCCAAGATAACCGTTGGATTCAGTTACCAGAAATAATACAACAATGTTTGGAGTATGGGCTGATGATGTGGCATGAAAACAAAATAGGGTTGTGTGAGGGCATATCACACCATTGGACAGTTCCATCATATAGTAGAGGAAGGAAAAAATGTTGCAGTTTTGTCTATAAAGGCACAAAACATCAACTTGGATTTGTCTGAAGGGAAACTAGTTATTTCAATCAAAATTATAGCCTGGGAGTGAGCTATTCTAAGTGCTAGGGCCTAGGGCTGAATTCTGGTGTTGCATTATTTGCCAGGACAGGCATAAACTAAAATAACCTTTCCTAATATAATATGCTGGGTTTGGCTGGCATAGACTTAATTTCTTCATAGTAGCTAGTATGAGGCTATGTTTTGGATTTGTGCTGAGAAGAATGTTGATAACACTGATGTTTTTGTTTTTGCCAAGCAATGTTTACATTAAGCCAAGGATTATTTTCAGTTTCTCATATTACACCTACGTTCCCAGGAGACACGGCCAGGACAGCTGACCCAAACTGACCAAAGGGATATTTCATGCCGTAGGATGTCATGCTCTGTATTTAAGCTGGGGGAAGTTGGCTAGGGGGATTGCATCTCGGAGACTGGCTGCACACTGATTGGTGGATGGTGAGCACCCATTATTTCGATTACACAGAATTATGATTATTACGAATGGTAATATTTTAAAGATTTTATTTATTTTTAATTATTCAACTGTTCTTATCTCCACACATGACTTGTCTTACCTTTTCTCTCTGACTCTATCCCCCATCCCACTGGGGGAAGGGAGAGGTGAAGCAGATGAGTGGTGCTTAGCTGCTGATTGGGGCTAATATGGAACGCTCAAAGCTATTAATATTCAGAGGCTGGGATAGCATACAGAGGGAAAAATCACTTTATCCTTACCTACTTTATACAATATTCTGCTAATTTCACTTGTGAGACATAGGACATTGGGTTAACACCACCACTTCTCTGTCCCCATATGACTGTCTTACAGACATTTATCAGCACTGCAGCACAGATCTTGATAATTCACAGAAGAACTGAATAGAGCTTGTAGGGGATCATAAAATTCAGAAGATAACAGGGAAGACCTTGAATTATGCTGCCTTCCTCCCTCCACTTCATTTACAAAAAAAAATACGAAGAATTATATTGAATAAGAGAATGTAGCTGATGCTCAAGAATATATAAAACTCTAAAAATTGTTTTAACAAATATCGTTTGGCATATAAAGCACAATACATGCTTCCATAGTACCGTTTCTTTTATTCAATTTGGTTACAGAAAAGTTTTAAAGCTGTTTAAATGGATCAAATCATTAGAGGGAATTGCGAAAAAAGGAGAACAGTGAATAAAAAGATACCAGTAGGGTGAGTTGCTTAGCTATTTTTTACACTGAAACACCTTCAATGCTCAGATATCACCTACATCAAATTACACACACTTGAAAGTAATGATGTCATTAATCCTTCCTTTGTTCTTGGCTATGCAGGACGTTAGTTAGAAGTATTACATTTGTTCATAGACTGATTAGTAGCTATTTGCAAGGGGCAATTCATGACCACTATGCAGTTCTTTTAAGTTTTTAATTGCTTATGTATAATTAAATCCCTAAAAGTCCTCTATAATTCACAGTAGGTGTTGTAATTTCAGATCAACTGTATAAGTATTTGTTTGGCACAGAATAAAGGTTTATTTTTGCTCCACCCCCCTTCATTTTTTGTAAATGTAATTGTGATTTCTGTTTCAAATATGTATTTTAAATAATACTCTTTTGAGTCTTGTTTCTCTTAGAGCTAGAGGCTGTTTTAATTTTAGGGTTTATTTCTATAGCAGAGGGTTGATTTGAAAAAGTCCTCCCGAGAAACACAGTTCCTTTCATATATTGTAACAGGCATAAGGCAATAGATTTTCACCCTTCCTCCCCAAACCCCAAAACCCAAACCCAAAACAAATTAGCTTGGATATTTTTTTTTCCCCACACCAAACAATTTTTATAGAATCATAGAATCTTTTAGGTTGGTAAAGGCCTTTAAGATCTTCAGGTCCAACCATTAACCTAACACTGCTAATACCACCACTAAACCAGGTCTCTAAACATTTTGTCTACATGTCTCTCAAATACCTCCAGGGATGGTGACTTAACCACTTCCCTGGGCAGCCTATTCCAATATCTGACAACCCTTTCAGTGAAGAAATATTTCCTCATATCCAATCTAAACCTCCTCTAGCAGAACTTGAGTCCATTTCCTCTTGTCCTATCACTTGTCACTTGGGACAAGAGACCAACACCCACCTCACTCCAACTTCCTTTCAGGTAGTTGTAGAGCATGTTAAATTCTCCCCTGAGCCTCCTCTTCTCCAGGCTGAACAACCCAAATTGCCTTAGAAACTTCTCATAGGAAATGTTCTCTAGACCCTTCACAAGCTTTGTTGCCCTTCTCTGGACACATTTCAGCACCTCAACACCTTTCTTGTAATGAGGGGTCAAAACGGAAAACGGTATTTGAGTTTCATACAGATGTACAATCACTTTCCCCTCACAGTCCTGCTGGCCCCATTATTTCTGATACAAGACAGGATGCCATTGGCCTTCTTGGCCACCTGGACACACTCATGTTCAGACGTATGTCAGCTCATGTTCAGACGGCTGTCAACCAACACTCCCAGGTCCTTTTCCAGCAGGCAGCTTTCCAGCCATTAGTCCCCAAGCCTGTAGCGTTCCATGGGGTTGTTGTGACGCAAGTGCGGAACCCGCACTTGGTCTAGTTGAACCTCATACAATTGACCTTGGCCATTGATCCAGCCTGCCCATATCCCTCTGAAGAAGAGCCTTCCTACCCTCAGGCAGGTCAACACTCCCTCCCAGCTTGGTATCACCTGCAAACTTACTGAGGGTGCACTTGATCCCCTTGTCCAGGTTATTGATAAAAATATAAAAAAATTATGGCCCCAGTACTGAGCCCTGGGGAACACCACTTGTGACCAGCCACTAACTGGATTTAACTCCATTCACCACAACTCTTTGGGCCTGGCAAATCAGCCAGTGTTTTACCCAGCAAAGAGAGATTTTCCTTATCAGTACACTTCTGTTTTTCATGGAATCAGAATTTTGACATTTTTAAACATGTTCAAACATTTCACAAGACATAAAACAATGGAGCATATTCCCTTTTTCATGAGGAATGATAGTTTTCTGTTAGCATGTCTGAGTCTAGAAATAGAAAATTCTAGTATCATGTGTATACTGTCTCAATTCCTGTTTTCTTTTGGAAACTGAAGCTAAATTACTTGTTAGAAGTGTAACAACTGTATGAACGTTTTGAATTTTTTCTGCTAACAACATATAGCTTGCTTTTCTTCAAATCTCTGTTAAAGAATACCAGAAAGGTCAGAAGTACTCAAATGACTACTAGGTACCATTGTAAAACATCTATTATTTATTAAAGGAAGACATACAGCCTAATAGATAGAACTCACATTTGAATATTGAAGCTGACAAGCTTCAAAATCATCTTCAGTCTTCTTATTTCATAATGAATGCTGAAGGTTTTTCACAAACTTGACCTCTCTCAAAGAATTCTCTGTAGCAGGATGAACAGGTATAATGGGAGAAATTTTTTTGGTAACCTACCTGAAAAAACAAAGTTTTCTTGAAGCAAAGTTGAGTAATCTATTTGGCTTTTGTGTGCAATAAGGTTTAAGTGACAAGATGATGATACCTCCTTTTCCTTTCCTTTTGAGAAAAAGCTTTTATATATTTAGTGGAACTAATAGGAACAGTCAGCATGTGGCAAATTCAAATTCTATGATAAATATATTCAAAAAGCTTACATTTGCATAAGCTTCCTCAGAGTTCTGTTTAATTTTGCACAGTCCTACTAGCATAATACTTGACCTCAAAGATGAAGTCAGCCTTATGTCTGCTGGTAAGTATACAGGAATACTCTTGTGATCAGGAGCTCCTCCTTTTTCTCCAGTTTCCTACCTAATTACGTGTGTCGTATCAGGTACACAACAACTCTTTTGGTCTTTCCTGGGGCTCATTCTGATCATGTCTTTCCATGACATGATATATATGCATATATGCTTTAAAACCATTTGCTAAAGGTCTTTAAAAAATCTATATCTCTTCATAATAAGATAATGAGACAATTTCCATATCTGGTCTTTCAAATCGTGATGTTGAGAATGTACATCACATGTGAGGGGGCATTGCCTGATGAAGGATAATAGAATAATAGATAACTGAACTGAAATATTTGCTGAAGCATTGTCATGGGACCAGGCTAGAGAGACTATGTTAGCAGGCATGCAGTGTGGGGGCGAAGTGCAGAGGGTGCAAGCCAATAATGTAACTGAAACCTAGATGTCTAACATTAATAGAGAAGGCATGTCTACACTAAGGAACTTCAGTTCTGTACACACATACCTGAAGGACTAAAATTAGTGAATTTACTAAATGGAATGAAATTCTGTGAGAATGTCTTATGAATTTGAGTCTGGTACCGACAGCTCTATCTTCCACATGTAAGCTGGGTCATCCAGAGCAGTAGAGAGTGATTGACACATATTCTTTAACATTTCAGGGTTTAAGTTTAGGCACAAAACACAAGTGTCTGTAATATGGCATAGACCTCAGAACCCCTGAATGACTAGTTTTGCATAATGGCTTAAAAGAGTTCAGAATGTCAAAAAATCAGTTATTATGATGCTCAGGCTGGCTGGGTACCTATTCATAGGTCGCAACTATATAAAATAATTTTAATTTTATTATCTAAATATTATTGAAAATTTGCATCTGAATGTAAGGCTTTTGTTTTAGAATGAACAGAATATTTTGAGTCTGGACAGCAAGAATATGTAATTTCTCTGTGAAAGTGTTTTTGTTTATACAGTCATGTCTACACACTTCTGGGAGAGACTTCTTTTTTCAGTACAAAG
>NW_010226256.1:0-7061 GCF_000690775.1 Eurypyga helias
ACATTGGATAATGAAGGTTTTGAGAGATAAGATGGGAGGGCAGAGGATGTGGGACCAGAGCTTGCCAAGGAATAGAAGTCAATTGTTTGCAGGGCTCTTGAAAAGATGTGAGGCTTAAAGGTAATGCTGTTTGGGTATTGGAAGATGCTTTGGGGATGTGCAGTGGCAGCTTTCTTGACAGGGATAGCTCTGAGCCCACCAAATGAACTGATGTTTCTTCTGTGTAATAGAAAAGTTCATAAGATAAAAGAAACACAGTGGAAAAGAGGGTGTGCTGAGAAAATGGGAGAAGAGAGAACAGAAAGTGGTGTATTCCCTGTAGGTTTGAAATAATGTCTTCTCTTTTCTCCAAGGCCAGGGAAGGTGAGCCCCTGTAATATCCTCTGTTTAGCTATATACTTCTTGAAGCTGCCTTGGTGCTTAGAGGAGAAGACAATCGGCAAGGAAAGAGGAGTGCACTGTAACACAGTGCTACTACGGGTGCTCCAGGAGAGAGACGAGTGCAAACACTGTCCAGCATAAAGCTTTTCTGTGCTTTGCACTGAAACAATCTCCTTTCCATCCATTCTTCCTAGCTAGAAGTCTCACTGGTGAACTGTGGTGCCTCTTTTTTTTGGCTTAGGAAGCAATTTGTAATTAGCTTTCCTCTACCATGCTCCCTCCCTGCCAAAACAAACTTGTCAATAAAAGTCTAATGTTTAGATGCAGAAAAGATGTACATTTAATTAAATGTGAAGCTGGTTTGTGAGAATGGAACGTGTGGAGAAGCCACTAAAGAGCGTCACACAGAGTGTAAAGAGCTGGAAGCAAATGTTTGAAGAAAAGGAACAGTGTGGATATTACGATTTCAAGCCACAAACATTGTAGCAGTAAAGCAAGAAATTTCTGGATGGTTAAAAAAAAACCCAAAAACCCATCTGCTAGTTGCAGCAAATTAAGGTCTGAGAAAGAACTTCATAAAACTTGGGAGTGCTGTGCTTGGGACATACATATAGAGAAGCAAATCTGGCGGGTGAGGTCCTGTGGAGTTCCATGTGTGCTGTGTATTATAAGAGGGCTCAATTTTCAAGCCTTTGTTAGTTTTGCTAAATAAACACACATTCTTAAACATTTCTCCTGAGATGACAACTATTGACAATACATCTTCCTGAAGCATTTGACAGTTACCAAGCAAATAATTGACAGTTTGCAAAGTGTCCATTATTCCCTAGCTGCTGAACAAGCTCAAGGTTGCAATAGGAAGCCTGGCATCGGGACCACTTCAGCAGTTAACGCTCTCACACAAATTTTGTTAAGTGTAGAAACTGTGCTCCAACATGAGAAGTGCTGATTCTATGGAAGCATCAGTTTGGGGCCTGCTGTCAACCAGCAGTCAGGGGGGATATACCCTCCCTAGGAAAGCCATGTGCATCAGCAGCAATTGTGTGTCATAAAATCTAACGTTAGGAGTCACGTTCATTTGAGCTTGTTGGGTGTTTCATGCACTTTTCATCTCGTGGTCATAAAGACAGACAGTGTTGACTGGTAAAAGAAAAGATTGCTCATTTCTCTATGATGTTCAAATGTACAAGCAACAAGAGGCTCTATTTTGACCTTGGCGTGGAAGATGGTGTTGTGAAACACTTGCATGTGGTCCAAGTGTTGCTCTGACATGGTGTTTCACTAAGCTGAAATCAACACAACTTGTACACAACGAGAACAATGAAGTTGATTTTCTTACGTTGGGAGAATCATATAAAACATCTGAAAAGTGATGAAACTTAAAGTTCTCCTCAGAGATGAGAGAAATCATAAATCAGTTAACAGAAAAAAAAAATTGTTAATAGAGATGTAATTTACCAAAACAGAAAAGCTAATAGCAGACACTACGTTCATCTGCAGGTAGAGGACCTTAGCAAAACACTGTTGCTGTATGAACATTTGTTTCCCTAACGTTGAGGCAGACTTGTTGTCTGAGGAAAGTACAATGCAAAGAGAAGCATTGAAACAATTTCTTGTTGGTCATATCAGCTAAAAATGCTCTTTTTGGAGCAATGTGCTGAATCATTTAGCTAACACTATCTTTTATACTTGATTGTCTAAGCTGATATAAAGCCATGGGAAGGCTTCCTTTTTGTTTCTTTTAAGGCTGCAAATCAGAGCTGAAGATAAACAGCATTCAAATTGCCTCTTGCTAAACACAAACAGTTACAGTAAAATAGACAAGTAACAGTATATGAATGAAAGTAGTTTAATTTAATATATGATAGTATATAAAATCTATCAAAGATGGTTATCTCAACACCATTTTCAGTCACAACAAAAAAATAAATTCTGTTGTTTATTAAAATACAGTACTAATGAAAAATATAATGTGAACTTTGGCTGTTAGTTTTCACTAAATTTGTTAATAATTGACACCATTCCTGACTGCTGCTTTCTTAATTGGCAGGAAAATAAGAATCTTATGCTAAAAACCCAAACAGATTTCTTATTTCTTTACAGGGTTGGGTGGCTGGAAGGACCCCTGGGGCCTCCAGTAGAGTGGCTCCTGGCAGGGGATGGATTTTGCTCCTCTTAGACTGTGGGCTTGCCTGACCTGGAGCTTAAACACCAGTGAGAATTTCAGTCCCACAAGCTACCCTGCTCCAATGATGTAACCGATGATTGTACCAAACTAAAGTCTCTCATATATTTTTAATTTTTATGTTTTCCCATTGCATTACTTATATCTCCTTTGTTACTTCATAACACAGTTAATCTTGTCACACCACCAGAGGAGATAAGGAATAGCTGATCATATACATTAAACCCACCTCACTTTATATACTGGGATGTTCTCCTTGTAGCCTGTCTCACTCTCCTTCCTCCCTGGCAAGGCGGACCCATTTCTGCCAGCCTCTCCCTGCAGTCTTCTGTGGTTTCTCAACTTCATATTTTCGGCCTGCCTTCTAGCACCTTCAGAGCCCGAAGCCAGGCTTACTACCCCAGCTGGGACCTGAGAAGCATTTGAAATAAGTATTGGCAACGGCTGTCATGGGCCAAGTGTGTTGGCCACTCAAGGATGTGGTTTTTCACTCTCTGAGAAAACATTCTGAAAAGCAACACTGCACTGCTTGCTCAGTTGGAGGTGCATGGTAGTGACACATATTTTCAGCAGCACTACTCTTTACCTAGTCTGTGCAGAAGCCGTGACACGGGGAAAGCCTCGGCTGCCCTGTAGCACTGGAGCAGGATGCCAGCCCTCCTGCTCCTCCCTGACCCAAGGCTGTGTCCTGGAGCCTGACAGCTGTGTGCACCCCAGGCACTCAGCTGGGCTGGCCCTCTAATGCTTGGCTTTCTCCTCATCCTGTTGCTATGTGCTGCTTGCCCCTGTTCAGAGACAGTGCTAAGGAAGGGCTGGCATCATTGGCCTGTTTCCACGCTGCTGGCCACATCTCGGAGTGCAGAGAAGCCACTTTCCTCTCTCATACTTCACCATGGACATGGTGGACTGTGGTCAAAAGCGGATATAACCACAACCGATTTTTTTTCCTGTGGTCCAGAGACTAAACCACAGCTGCCAGTGGTTTTGCTACAAGTCCTGCAGTAGCCAGGCAGGAGATTATGCCACGGTGCTGGGCTTGTACCCCTGCTCCTTGCTCAAGCTTTCTAGGTACGTGTTGCCAGTCTCCCCTACATGTTGCTCGCTCCCCATTCCCAGGCATCCTTGTGCCATGCCTGGGATTACTGCAGGAGTTTTGGGAGCAGCCCTGTCCCACCCAGACGGTCCTGCTGAGGCAATGGCATGGTGTGCTGGGATCGGGAGGAAGCACTGGCTGCAGTTCCTGCTCAAGAATCCCAGACTGCACCCAACAGACAAGATTAGCTGGTGTAGATAACCTGACCTCTACTGTACACATGCTTGGGAATTTTTCTTGACTCTAGCCCTCATCCAATCCCACGGACTGAATGTCCATTAATGGCCAGAGAAAATTAGTCTGTGCTCTTGCAACATACGTCTTCTGGTTTAACTTTGCACAAAACAAATCCTGTTTGGGATCTCTGGGAGTGGCCTCTGGTGCGAACAGAGGCGCTGTAAGTGGGGACTATGACAAAATTAACTTCGAAATTGCACTAGAGGTCTGAACTGAAACTCAAATGTGGAAGCACCTTACAGTGGTACTGTTATTAATTTTCTTTGTCAAGGAGAAGCTGAAGCTCAGAGAGCCGGCTGGGAAACCTGAATCATCACAGCTACCTTACAAAGGTTAGTAGGTGTTAGGAGTGGGCTTCAACACCACACGTGAGCAAACACACTTTAAGAAACACTAACTGTAAGCAGACACACAGCAGGTAGTGGGGGGCTACAGGAGTTTTGGAGAAGGTCAGTGGAAAACCAGGTGTCCCATCTGTGGGAAAAGAGCGATGTGGATGAGCCATAGACGAAATGCTGATATCACTGCTGGTTTCAATCAGAAAATGATTACAGGTAAAATCATGTGTCTTGTGAAGTTTTTTATTTCTCAGAACTGTTAATGTTTTCCTGCAAAACAAATCCTAAAATACAAATGTTGCTTGGAGTATCAACATCAACCACCTGTTTGGAAATCCCCTGCTTCCTTCAGGAGACTGGTCAGAAGCTTGTGCTCTCTTAAGGAGATATTTATTTCCAGAAACAATGCAAATATTTTATATGCTTGTCTTCAGGAGTCATGCTTAATGTGGGTCCTGAAAACCTATCAGTGATGAAGAGCTTCTAACAAACTCAGTTCCTCAGGGCATGTCAATGGCAAATCGGTGTTTATCCTCCCAACAGATTGACTTGCACTCAACCAGGCAAATACTGCCTTGAAGTGACAAAGGATTGGAGTTACAAACATTTTATTTTAAAAGAGAGTGCATTTCAGCAGCTATCAAATGAAAACAGAATAGATTTTTTTATATTGTTCATTCCCAAATGTTTACAGCTGATTTTGCTGCAATAGTAACAGAAAAAACTTTCTTTGATCTCTGCACAACCATACATAAAATCATATTTCTTATTTCCAGCAGCAAAGGCCTGATGGCATCCAGGGTAGGATGCAAAGAGAACAAACTGACTTTTTGTTTGTCTGTTGCTTAGGTAGTACCAAACCCCTCCTCAGCATCAGCAGCCCCAGAACAAGTCCTGCAGCCCTGAGCAGCTACGTGATGCTGACGTTTGTCAACTTAGGGTCTTCATTTCTTTTAACAAATCTTGACCGCTCAAAGCTTTTTTGTCACCAAATCTGCCATATATCGGCATAAATGGAAAAACGAGGATCTCTTCCCACTGTCCTCTCAGGAGCGCACTGTAGATGAATGTGCCTGGTAGCATGAGGGGATGTCTCTACACTCTCGTGTCAGCCTACTCACAAGCTTACCCTGGAAAGCTTGTCCTCAGGTCTCTGCAGTACCCACCTGCTAGTACACATCCAGTGTGCATCAGGTGTGCACCCACTCAAAAACCTGGCCTGTGGCAGGGACTGATGACCCTCAATACTCTCTGGACATCACTGGTCCCACACCCTGAGAAACCACGAAGCCTAAGTACAAAGCAGGACAGTGCCGTGCCATGGCTGTACCAATGGAGGACAAAAAGGCCATCCCTCTCCAAAAATACCTGAAACTCTAATAAATAGAAGCTTACAGGGACAGACAAGAGCCGAAGGTGGGCCAAGTTCACCCCTCTGCACCCCCACCTGCCTCCACCTAAAAACGTTGCTGAATAATGTTACAGCATGAGGTGTGGGACCAGAGAAGGAATAGCTCCTCTGGGTCTCCAGCAGCTCTCTGAATGGTGACTTTTACAAAGAAATTGTTTAATGCTAAAAAGCAAGCAAAGAAGCCAAAAAAATGTCTCGTTTTCACTATTTCATGATTGAAAACTTAAACATTATGAACGTAAGATTTGCCAAACACAGGTCTCATCTTGGGTAGCTTTTTTCCTGTTCTGCAAAGTAAAATATCTGGAATCTGGTAATCTTTCATTAAGAGCAATCTTGCATTTAAAAATTAGTTTCAAATCCTTTTGTTCTATTTAAACTTATAAATATAGATAGTGCTGTTTTAAACAGAAAATTGAGCAGAGCATCAGCAGGAGGTTTAGCCTGATCACAGTGCATGTTTAAAAGAAAATGCTGTGCATTTTTAAAAGAAAAACAGACTTGAGCACTGTGACATTCGGTTTTTAAGAAACCTAGTTTAATTATATTTTCCCTAATTAAGGATTTCATTATAGGGGATCACATGATTTAATTATATCAATACCCCGAAGACCTGATTGTGAACATAAAATGTGGATTAAAAAGATGCCTCATCACTTAATTACCTCCTAGATTGGAACAGATCCATGTTGTAGGTCAAAAGGGACATAAAATGCAGGCTTCTGCCTCCCTCTTTGTTGTGCACGAAGGGTTCTGAGCATGGGGGGGTGAGGGGGGGGAGAGTGCTCTTGTGTGTAATGGGAGTAATAATTACCTGTGAGCAGTTTTCTAAGCATATACCGTGATAGATAGATATATTTGAATTAATTTATTTATATCAAATTCTTGGTAAGTCTGTAGTGGAGGTGAGCTGCATATTCCAGTTTACAGTCTAGTGGATGCCTGTGCATTTCTTCTCAATATATAATGTCTTGTCTTTCAGAGGGAAAATGTCAGGTGGTGTGAAATCTTAGGGTGGGGGTTTAGCTCCTCCTGAAGTGAGTAGATGGGTACCCAGTGCTGTAGCAGGGACTGGGGGTGTCTCTATCTCTGTGCCCCTCCAGCACGAGGCCCCTGGGGTGGCCGCACTTCTGGAGGTTCCCTGCCTCTGAGTAGCTGGGGCTGGGGTGGGGGAAGGAGGGGAGGGGAACTTTTGGGATATCAGTGAAGTCAAGTGACAAACGTTAACCTGCCCAAACCTCACTTACCATGCACCTCTCTTCCCCACCCTCTAAGCAGGTCCCATCTGCCGGTCCCAGGAGGGAGCTTGTGGAGGTCTCTCTGGCAGGGAGCACTGTGCACATGGAGGGGGAAACTCTGCATCGTTCACCACAGCCTAGTTTTTTTCTGTCGTTGGAATCATAGAATCACAGAATC
>NW_010226257.1:0-13953 GCF_000690775.1 Eurypyga helias
GGGCAACAGATGTAATTTACCTGGATTTGTAAAAATTCTCCCACTCTACTGTGCTCTTGTGAGACCCCACCTGGAGTACTGCATCCAGCTCTGGAGCCCTCAACATAAGAAGGATAGAGATGGGTTGGAGCGAGTCCAGAGGAGGCCACGAAGATGCTCAGAGGGCTGGAGCACCTCTGCTATGGGGACAGGCTGAGAGAATTGGGCTTGTTCAGCCTGGAGAAGAGCAGGCTCTGGGGAGACCTTATTGCAGCCTTCCAGTGCCTGAAGGGGCTACAAGGAAGTGGGGGTGTGTGTGTGGGGGGATGGTGTTGGCAATTTTTACAAGGGCCTGTAGTGACAGGACAAGGGGTAACGGGTTTAAATTGAAAGTGGGGAGATTTAGATTAGATATCAGGAAGAAGTTCTTCCTGGAGAGAGTGGGGAAGCACTGGGACAGGTTGCCCAGAGAAGCTCTGGATGCCCCATCCCTGGAAGTGTCCAGGGCCAGGCTGGATGAGGCTTTGAGCAACCTGGTCTAGTGGAAGGTGTCCCTGCCCATGGCAGGGGGGTTGGAACTGGATGGTCTTTAAGGTCCCTTCCAACCCAAACCATTCTGTGATTCTATGATAAATGGTAAAACAGACCACAATACCTATATCCAAAGGATGCAGCAGATTCTAATTCAAGCAAGTGATTACTGGTGAGATGGCATAATCTTCTCAGATCAGCAGCATATTGTCCAGTGATCTGTTTCAGACAAACAGCATTATAAATGCAAGATTGTAGAGTTTTCCTCCTGTTTGTTTCAGATCATTAGAAAAATACATAAACTCATTTCTTTAATTAAGCTGGTTTTAATGGCTGATTCCTCCTGATTAAAACAGTGTGTGTCTTTGGGGGAAAATGCATCAAAATTTGAAATAAAAGGAAAAATGCTTAACAGAGGCTGGGCAAGAGCAACTGTATCCCCACTTAAGTAGAAGAAGAATGAAAAAGAGGCATGAAAGACAGTAAAGGAGGGAAGAAAAAGTAATTCAAAGAGGACAACAAGCCAACAGTTATCAAGAAAGGATGCCTGGGGTTTTGCAGAGGCTGGCTGTGCTCGACACAGGGTTCTCCTTGTCTTGCCCAGAGCATCCCAAGTGGGAGTGGATTGTCCTGGCTGGAATGGGCAACAGGTCTCCCCAGCCTCTGGGGACTGGAGGTCTCTGTGGGCTTTGGGAGCAGAAGTAAGAGACCCCATGGCAGCACCATTTCATCCCTTCAATGGATCCCTACATTTTCTTTAGCACCTTGCTAGGCATTTCCCATAGGATAATGAAAGGGATGATGGGGATCCCATAAAAATGGCTGGGGAATAAAAGGGGCAGCTCAGACTTGCTGCCACGCAGATGCAAGTGGGAGACAATGAATAGTCATGCTGCTGGGAGTGGGATGGAGCTGGTGGTGCCGTATCTCCCATGGCGGATATCAATGCTCCCGGCCCCTTCATTCAGGAACACACCTTGCTGGCACCCTGAGGGGACCCCCATACTACAGCACAGGATAGCTATTCTCCTCCCTATACCCATTGCTGCAAACGGGGTTTGCTGCTCTTGCTAGGTAAAAATGAAGGTGTTGTCAGGCAGCAGTATGTTTCCTGAGAATGGTGGCTCCCAGGCTTTTCCTATCCCTCACCCCCTTTTCTCCATTGTCTTTGGCTCCGACACCCCGTGCTGCCTCCTCTTGCAAGGAGCGAGTGCCTGCTCCCGGCGAGGCTTGTCAAAACCCACAGCGCTTTCCCACGATGTGCATTGCTTCTCACCAGAACAGTCCCCGGTGCCAGTGTATGGAGCGAATTGTTTTAGCCGTGCTTCTCGCCTCATTGCCGTGAGGATTTTAACGCTGGCACTGGCATGTTCTTTTCGTCCCTCTCGCTGTGTCAAACAGGAGGAGCGTGGCTGATGGAGGGCACTATGCAACCCTTGCCGTGTAGAAGGGTAGCAAGCGATACCAGGAGACAGATTGAGCAGCGTTACGACAGCAGCTTGACAGGGGCGTTATCTCTGCGCTCTTACAGGCTGTTGTAGGAGTTTTGATCTGATATGCTTTGAAATTTATCAAAACTGCACCTCACGTGCTGCAGACCCTGATTTTTCCCACGATACTCAATCAAAAACCTTTTTCATTCCAGGACCCCTAACATTAACTGTTAGTTAGAGGGGATTTTCCCTGAAAGGGTAAATTGTGTTTTTCCATACACACACACACATTAGCAGGGCTCAGCTGAGCCTGCACTGGATCCAACCTGCTTCCAGCGGGCACCGCCACATCCCCCTCCCTGCAGACGGTGCCTGCATGCTCGGGCAGGTCCAGCAGCACAGGGCTCGATAGCAGCCTAAGAAGCATTAATTACAGAATGGTTAAAACTCACTTTCCTCAACCAGGCTGTGGGCAGGAGTTAGAAGAAGAAAAACCTTGCTCTGCAAAATCAGCAGCCCCAAGGTGAGATTTCACAGGGCAGTCGCACGGCTGTGTCTTTGCAGTGACCTGGGGAGCCCCGACTAGCTACCAGCTTTCCAAAGAGAAATTTACCTTGCAGATGCTCCTCACAGTCACTTTGCCAGCAGGTTTATGCTCAGAGAATCATGCTAAAAGTGTGGGAGAACAGGAGGAAATGGCTTTGCAAGTGCTTGAGGCTGAATTTGCAGCATGACAGAGGCTGAGAAGAGGCAGATTTTTTGGGGCAAAGCAGTTACATTGAAGGAAGGCGAATGGGGACTTGATGCTTCTTGGATGCAGAAGTGGTGAAGTCCCTGCTCCATCCTACTATAGTCATTCAGTAATTCCCGGGATCCTTCTGCTAGGAGTAGTTCTCAGCCAGCATGTAGCTCTGTGCTCTTCAAGTTCTGGAGATGGTTACCTTGAAACTCATGTCTTACCATGGGGCCAGGTGTGTCATCACAGGCTGGTGGTACCCCAGCGTGGGGTCCTCTGGCCCAACCCCGCTCCCAGCAGGGCCAATGTCACAGCTGCAGCAGGTCACTGGGGTCTGTGTCTGAGTGAGGTGGGGCATCCCCAGGGTGTGGGATCCTCCACCACTTGCATGGGGAAGGGCTGTTTCCTTGGGGCTGGCTGGGGTTTCCCATGCTGCGCCATGCTGTGCCGATGATTCTGGGGCTCTCGCTGTGCCCCTCTGAGCACAGTCCATCCCGGGCACCTCTAGGACCCCCTTGGGCAGGGCGAGATGCTGTTGGACCTTTACCTCCTTGTCTCCAGCTGAGCAAGCCCAGCTCTCTCAGCCTCTCCTCATATGCCCTGGCCCCCACCCACCACTGCCAAGGTGTCCCCAGGTTTGCTCTGCTTTGGAGATCCCTTGGAACTCCAAACTGGTCCCAGTACCCAGATGTGGCCTTCCCAGTGCAGGGCAGGCAGCCATGCACCCCCCTTAACCTACCATCCACCCTGTGTCAAGTTGAAAAGCAGGATGATGCCTCCAGATCATCTTCAAGTCACCTCATTTGGAGACCCAAAAAAACCTGTCTGGAGTGAAGCTATGCACAGGTATGGGGCTGCCCACCTGTGCCCAGGCCACCGAGCTCCAGATCATGTCACCTCCATGGCATTTGAAGCATTTGGGAGCAAAGTGATACCTGGAGACTCCTATAGTCAAGCTCTTGCGTGTTTTTCTGCCAAGCCCAGAGATGTTGTGGTCACATAGCAACAGCTCTCCTTCCTGATCAGCCCCAAGATCCAAAACTAGAGGCTTTTTCTGGCCACACCCTGTGTTCATCCTTCACGTCATGGGGTTGGGAATTTCCATTTCCAAATGGCTTGGGGCATTTGTCCTCCCGTGGTGCTGGCACTCTGGGAGGGCGCAGCTTGCTTTCTCAGACTGGATTTTCTCAGTTTTCCCTGTAGGGGCAGCACTTGCCTTTCAGGCCAGTCTAAAGGAAGAAAAAGATCTGTATTTTAAAAACTAATTCCTGTTCCTAGTGAACGCAGCTCTGATAACAGGACTAATATCAGCATGAGCCTGTACTGAGTGGGTTTACTGGTTATCATTTTTTTTAATGTTCAACTCACTGCTTAAAGCTGCTTAGTGATTTGTGTCTTGTGTCACCACGTAAGGTCTGTTCCTCAAATTAGAATAAGGTCTATAAATCAAGCCTCCTTTTACAACAACAATAACAATAAAGATATTACAATTGTCCTGATTGACTGTGGGCAATAGTCTTGCCCTGGATGGGAGATCTCCAGAGCTCCCTTCCCAGCACCACTGCTGTTGTGCTGCAGACCAGGGAAATTAAGGACATGTGTAAAACAGGACAAATCTCTGACCGTATCCCCTCAGACCTTTCAGGGAAACACCAGATCTTCTCATAAAACAGACAGAGGTGCTCTTACCAACTTGATAAATACATAAAATCAGAGAAATCTATAGGGCACCAAGTTGTCCACACGAGGATGCGCATCAGATGTTATTCCAGCCTTGGTGCTAATATAGTTTTCAATTGAACAGCCTCTAGGTACAATAGTCTGATGCTGCCTTTAGGCAAGGGAGAAGTGAGGAAGGGAGAGAGAAGCTGATGCTCAGGTTCTCATTTTGATGGCAAATTTTGGTATCTTGAAGATTTAAAACTAAAATCCAAGCGGAGCTAGCATCCATTATGCCAGTGGACTGGAAAATAGTATAAACCATATAAAACTCAGAATCATACAACCTCACTACAGCCAAGTGTGGGAGAGAGCCTAACTCCTTCGGGGTGGCTACAGAATTTATAAGTGTAAAAAAATGTTGTTCACACCTCTGCTAAAGAAAGAAAAGGCACCCTCAAAGCATATTTGCCCTATAGGTGGTTCAGGCTTTATTGTAGCTTGGACCTCCCTCTCTTGGGCTGTGGGTGTCTTTCAGAAGAGGTGATGGCAGAGGGTTTGCAGGAAGAATGTGGATAGTGGAGCAGCTCCATCGAACTCAACAGGAGTTAGTCCCGTGGCGCTGGTCAGACATGTCAATCCTATTAGCAAGTATTATTCACGGGTCACGGCACAAGGGCTGAGGGTTGAATGTGTTTGTTCTGCAAACTGGACTAATATTGTGAAGACCGTAAAAGAGGATATGTAACACGCTTGGCCTCTTGCTGGTACCTACAATCACGACATATTATGTTTCCTTGGAATTACATTAGCTCAGATCCAATTTTACGGTAACTTATGGCTAGGAAAGACTTCAATTTCATTAATAATGGCTACTGTCTTCTTAACATTTAATATACCATAAATCATAGAAAAAGATTTTTGCTCTTCATTTGGAAAGAGACAGCTGGAACAAAATTAAAACTGAAGCCCCTCGAGTCAGCCAAGGCATGGGCTTGCTCCGAAAAGGTGCTATGACACCCAGGTAACCAGGCAGTCGGCAAAGTGAGAGGTTGCGCTGAGATTTTGGATAAAAATGCAGAGCGTGGAGTGGCAAGAGGTCATCAGAAGCTCAGGTCAACACATCAGCCCCATCCTAAAACCAGCTGTGAGTGGCTTAAACGCCTCTCGGTAGATGGGCTGTGCACATCAGAGCTGCGCCGCTGGCTGGGGGGCAGATGTGGAGCTGGGGACTGTCACACAGCTGTACAAACACCACTACCAGTGCCGTGGCTTCTCTGTCAGACCTTCTGGTGATTGCTTTCTTTGCCACGCTTGCTTTTATGGTGACATTGCTGTCGTGACACACTCCAGTCGCGCCTCTGTCACTGCCTAAAAGCGATTATCTCCTCAGCAGTGATTTGATTTCCGTGCTCCACTGTCACGGGGCGTGATATCACTAATGTGTGTGCATCCTTGGTGCAGTAAGGATATATTAGGCGCAATGAATAAGTGCCAGTGAATAGCTTATCCAGCGTCACCCAATGTCCCACATCCCTCAGAGCTCAGCCTTGCAGACCAAGTCCTACACACAAACATCCTTCAACACCTGCTTAAATATACAGCAGTAATAATGCAGGACTAATAATAGTATTAAGCTGAGCACTAGAACACGGGAAAGCTGTTTTTAACTGAATGTGGTGTGGTGTTTTTGATGCAGGAAGGGTGTTTGATGTAAATGTTGCGAGAATAATTCATACTGGGTATGTGCATGAATACAGATGTGATTTGGATGGCACACACAGGACATTTAGAAATGGAAATCTCATTATCCTAGCAGTAATTCAGGACTATTAGAGGGAAGCGGAGGGTCTTTAATCAGCAAGACTGTATTAGCATAAGTTAATTGCAACAATGTAAAAGGTGCTGATTAAAGATCATTATTCTCCACCTAAGACCTGCTACCTCCTATATTCAAAAACATCAGTGTGCCAAATCCTGCCTCTGATTTGCTGAAACCTTCCCTCCTTCCTGAGTCAGGGAGAGAAAAGGTGGGTTTGCCTCCTGTGAGGCTGGCCCCAAGCTGCCTGATTTTGCCTTCGTCTTGCAGTGGGAGGAACACAGGCTGCCTTTTCTGCTCCCTCGGCTTCCTGCTCCTGTCGATGGAGCTCGATGGCGTGCAAGCATCTTTGCACTGAGACCAGAGGCTAAAGCCCCGGGTGAAAATGCACAGCTCTTCTGGCTAATATGGCAGAACTCTGGCTGGAGGAAATAGGAGAACTTGGCCCTGCTCTTACAAGGTTGTGCCCAGTCCCAGGGACAGCCTGGATTAACACCTGCACGTCTTCTTTTACTGAGCTGTAGACATAGTGACATCTCATAGCGTGACAGCAACCAGCTGCGAGGGCAAGGGAGAGAACAGCCCCGGGGCTGTAACTGAGACCAGGGACACCACTGTGCCTGCTAACCTTCTCCATCCCAAACCCACAATGTCACAAGCTTAAATTTGCAGCAAGTTCTGCTTGAGCAGCTGTTCCCACAGAGTATTCTTGGTAAGGCATTTGCAAAATAATCATTAGTGTTTATCCTCTGCAAAGATACATTGCTCCAGGACATGTGCTGCAGTCATGGCAGTATTGCTTATATCCCTGCAAAATATCCAAGGATCAAACTGTTCATTCCAGATTATTCAAGATTTGGACCAGAATCATGCATGAAGTCATGTCTTTCATTGGATCATGGTGTGACCACAGTGCTGGACCTCTCGAGATCCCTACCCCACCTCCTGCTTGCAGCAGGAGTCACCCTCTGCCTCACTGTGGGTTGGGTGCTCCAGGCCCTGACCTGCTTGGCCTCAGCAAACAAAGCCAAGGACACATCCCTTTCTGCTGGAAAACACCCTGTCATTCCCCTTATATATGATGCACTGGGTTTGTACCCTTACAGTGGTACTTCCCTGGCTTATTCAAAAACCCACTGATGCTGAGATGTCAACAGCTTTATTATCTTCGTGCCCTGGGGGCTCTTCTGCAAGAAGTGTGGCAAAGGGCTGTAATTCAAATGGAAAACCAAGTTCACCATGGTAAAAATTTCCTTCCAAACTGGGTACAAATGCAACTGCACCTCTTCCCTGCCCTGCATAGGAAGCCTCGCTGGGAGCTCAACATGCCGGTTCTTTCTTTCTGCTGCCACTTGAAGCCTTTATTGGATGTTGTCTGAGATGGTCCCTGTATCTTTCTCTGCCTGATGCTCAGACCACAGCTGCAAGGGTGCAGCTCCCATCATGCTGGTTGCCCTCCTCTGTGCCCCAGAGCCGCTCTTTACTGTTGGGAGAGATCAAAAACACCTCAAGATAAATCTCCTTATTAAATGTAATTGGTCCTGAAATTGTTCATTTGGGAAGATCTTTGGGTTCACATCTGGCTGGGCACTCCTGCGAGGTCTCCTGGTCGCAATGCTCCCTCTCAGCTGGCTCACCCTGTTCAGTCTTAGCTCATCTCCTTGGAAAAAGTGGCCCATAACTGTAGTATTTCTTCTGGCTACAACCACACATTTTTCAGGGTTGGTCTGCTTTGCCTTCTGTCCGAGTACAAGGACTTCAGTACCGGCTCTGTTATCACAGGTCTAGCTGCCCTCAGCTATTTCAGGGCTCTTCAACAAACCTCCTCTATAACCTTTAGAAAACAGCTTAGAATAGACCCCTCCCTTCGGAGACCAGAGCTGGGTACAGGCACGATGGCCATCTCCATGGAGAGCAGAGAACAAACCGAAGCGGTTTTGCAGACTCCTAATGTCTTCTTTCTGTCTCAAGAAACACCTCTTTTTGTTTATTTGTTTCTAAATAATTTGAAAAGGGGAATTTAGAAAGGATCATTCGTCTTCCCTGAGTGACGCAAGCACGTCTAGTTCATACAGGAATGGCCATAGGGGGTCAGACGTGAAGTCCCGTACATCTCTGCCAGCACGTACGGAGCACAAAACCGCTGCAGCGAGACTTTCCCGGTGCCGCAGGGCTTCTCACAGGTTCCCTTTGTGTTTAACAGCCCGTGATTATTTTCAGCTAAAAATACTGTGCTCTAAGGTCTCGGAAGAACTGGCTGGCTTTCCGACGCCACAAAGAAGCGCTGACTTTCTGTGTCAGTTCAAAGTTATTCTCGGTAATGAATTAGCCCTTGTTCAGACCACACGGGCTGTAACGGGCTCCTTGACTCTGCCTGCCTCGCTCATGGCTGCTGCAGGAGCCAAATGCCAGCGCACGCTCAGCAGCCAAACGCAGAGCGCTTTCATCTGGGAAAAGAAAACCTATCAACACTGCCAAGTCATCCAGGAGATCTCCAACCCTGGCTGGTGTAATCGAGACGTGTTTTTCTTGTGCAAAATAGGTAGGGGCTTAAAATCATAATAGCATGATAGTTTCAACTGCAACCATCATTTCTCCTTATTAAATAAACAACTCGTAAGAAAATACTTGCTCATGAGTAAGTATTTATAATGGCTACAGAAGCTACAAAAGGATATTCAGGCTGCCATCAGCAGCTTTGGTATGACCAGAAAAGCCCAGGTGGGATCTTCAAACACACAGACCATGAGTATTTTGCTCTGTGTCTACTTAAATTGGAGTGAAAATACACAACAGAGGGAATGGATTAACTTTTAAATTTTTCCACAAGATAAACAACAGCTTTGGCTAAGTAAAACCAACTGAATTTCACCCTATAGAAAGTTTGAAGGTAGTTTTGGACTTTGGGGGTGATGTTAGGACCTTTGGGGGTGATATAAGGACCTTTGGGGGTGATGTAAGGACGAGAGGTGATGTAAGGACCTTTGGGGGTGATGTAAGGATGGCACAAGCCACCATTTCAAACAGGCCTGTTTTGTAAACTTGCTCAGCAAAAAATAGGCAAAGTCTGTTTGTCTGCAGATGGTCTGTTTTGACCTCAAAGTTTAGCTGGAATTTCTCAGGCCAAAATTATAGGGAAGCTAAACCAGAGGTTTTATGAAAGGAACAAGCTGCAACCTTTTTGTGGCAGAATGAACATTTTACAGTTAGCAACAAGATCCAAGTGTCACCTTTTTTTTTATTTTAATCTTATTCCAACCCCATGATTTCCCAAAAATAGACTCACTCATCGGGAATGTCACGTTCATTTTGATTCGGCTAATGATATTTATACTTTTACATGGGATGGGATTCATTTTCCTATCCTATTACTGCAGCATGTGATTATTAAATGTCTTTACCGCGTGCGTAGACATATATTTTCTGTGTCAGAAAGGAAAGCAGCTGGCATTTTAAGCTACTGAAAGGTAATTGTAGGTGGCTGTTTTTCATAAAGATTAAGGAATTCCTTTCAGTATGATAAATGGTTATAAGACTCGCTTTTATACTAAATCAGTTCACAAGTGCATTTATTCGACAGTCACCAGTTGTGGGTCTATCAAAGAACATTTCCCGCCCCTCAAAGGCATATCTGTTAGTGTAATGAAGGTCTGTTACATCAGGCTATAGAGTAAAGGTATTGAAACTTCCCAAATGATGGTTTTCAGTACTAATAGCCTGTACAATGAATGCTACAGATCAGATCTAGCCAGATTTCATAAGGCTCATGTCACACCCACATCTGAAGAAGTGCAGTCAGTGCCTGAGTAAAAGTGGATCCAGTGGCAAGCACTGCAGCCAAGTAAGTTATTATCCTGGCATTTTAAGTAAAAGGTTTTACAAAATCAATATGCAGCCATGTGCCGTTGACATATCAAATGCAAAAAAAAGCTAATTCCAACAAAGGAACTATGCCAAACAGAAAAGATTTATCTTGACATTACTGAAGGAAACACAGATACTCAATGAAATGTCAAGAAAGCCAAAAGAAATATGTGTGACCGTTATGCACAGCACTCTTAAAAAAAGCAGTGACTTAAAAATGAGACCATGCTGCTTGTGAAACTCTGAAGCCTGACTTCAGGCCTCCTGAACAGACCAGCTCACTGACTTCAGCACAACCACCACAGAGCTCAAAATCCTCCAAAGAAAGGAAGAAGAGAAATGATTCAGTTTGACCATGTTATCAAGCAGCACTCCCTCACGCACAGCTTGTTTTTCCTCAAGAGTGTGCACTTGGGCGTTCATTTCCTCAACCACATCAATAACAACAGAGAAAAACTTGCCTGGACCACTGTTTTTGCCAGGCATGCGGTCTGGGGAATTTGATTAATACCCTCTTTTGCTTTGTTTTAAAAGAGGCTCCCCGTTCTGTGATGCGTGGAGTTACACTGGTCCCCATTTCATGGGCTGTTTCAGACATTTCCTGGAACCCCCCCAGGAGAGAGACCCTGTCCCAGGGCTGTCCCCCGCTCTGGGGGAAGGTGTGCTTCCCCACACCAGCCTGACCCACCCCGGGCTGCAGTGTGGGGCCGAGGCCCCTCGCTGCACTACCTGTTGGTGCCGAGGAAGGTTTGGCTCTGACCTCTCTAACCAAACAGACCCTGCCATCACCCACGAACCTGAAGAGGGGTAAAACATCCCAAGCATTTTCTAGAATACTTTTTTTTTCTTTTGAGTTTCAGTGGATTCTTTGTACACATAAATAAAAGATGATCTTCCTAGCTCACTGCTTTCTGCATGAAATTCAGAAGGCACTCCTGAAGCAGGAGATGTTAGCACCATTTCTCGACCCTCCCTAACAGCCGCAGGCACCGTTATTGTGCTGTGCAGCACTTTTCAACCCTGTATAAAGAAGAGTTAATTAATTTACCTTAATGAATGGTAAATCCAACCTACAACTCCCTTTTCCTTTATCCAAGCTAAAAGCATTACAGACACAAACTGATTTTGAGGGGCAAGCAGACAAAAGTTTTAATTTGTTACCATAGACTTCAATGAGGAAGTTAAGGATTTTTGAGACAAAAGACTAAGACTCAGCTAACTCCAGCTGAATGCCTCTTTCTGCTCATTTACCTTTTGTGCTGCAACTGCTAACGGTGCGAAAAGAAAGACCCGGATGACCAGCGTGCCGGTTCATTCCCGTTATTGAAATCTGCACTCGGAAGCACAGGCAGGATCGGCTGAGCTCTGGGCAAAGCTGCAAAGCAAATCAACATCTTTCCTCTGCAAAGCCCTGTTTGTCATCAGTCTCAGCCTGGCTCTGGGTGGAATAAAATGTTTCCAAAACCACATGGATTATATGATTTGTTTGCAACCTGGAAAACATGAAAAGAGCTAAATGTGCAAGAGCTGAAACTAAACAAACTGTGAACGTGGAAACTAGTTTTTCAGTCAGTTTGAGTGTGAGCTGGGAACCAGGCTTGAACCTTGCCCACATTTTAGGAAGAGTTCAGATCTTGATTTGAATATGAGACCCACCAAATCAAAGGAAACCCTCTCTTCATTTCAGTGGACTTCAGTGCTGGATATGGCCCCAGTAAAGGAGAGATCCCCAAACCGGAGTGACACTGAGAGGCCCCAGTGATGGTGGGTGGAGAAAGGGCATACGAGAAGGGGCCGTGGGGCTGGGCTCGCTCAGCTGGACATGAGGAGACGAAGATCCAATGGCACCTCCCCCTGCCCAAGGGGGTTCTGGAGACACCGAGGCCAGATTCTGCTCAGAGGGGCACAATGAGGGCTCCAGAGGTACTGGCACAAGCTGCACCATGGGAAACTCTGGCCGTCCCTAAGGAAACACAGAAGATTAATTTATTTATTATTCTGCCTCTCGCAAAGGCTCTTTTCTCTTCCTAGCCATTCAGAGGCTGGTTTTATCTTATCTACTGATTGTACCCGTATTTTTGGGAGGACTAGTGGTATAAAGTCAGCAAAATGCTGTTTATACGAAATCATCAAGAATAAACCACATGTACTGAAAGAAGAGTGTGAAAGAAAAAGATGCTTTTCACAAAAATAGCTTCTTGGTTAAAATGGGGTTTTAAAATCTGTTACCTTTACAAACAGGGATGTGCAGGCTCAAAACTCATCCACTCGTCCCCTGGATTTGGGGTCGTAAGAAGACAGTGCAGACCTTGTCTTGCAGCCACTGGTGCAGACTTTGTGACAGTCTCCGTATGTTTCGCAGTCTTTCCAAAAAAACCTCTCCTTGCAGTCCTCGGGCTCTGCCACCACACCACCTCTGTGGTCTCTGCTGGGTCCTCTTCAGTTCGCAGAAGTCTCTCTTGTATGGCGGCCCTGAAACCTGGGCACAGTATCCCGGTGGGACCACAGTCAAGAAAAGGGGAATAACCACTCCCTGCGACCTGCTGGCTATCAACTTAGTTGCTCAATCTATTTAATTTTCAGCCCATCCACCAGATTTATCGACAACTGGTATGAGCTGCCCTTGTACATCATAACTGTGATGTACCTTTGACAGAGCTGCAGACTTTGGGGAGGACAGAGCAAGCATCTGTCTTCATCTTAGCAATGAAGGGACCTAGGACTTAATTCTTGATATTCTTCTTCTCCTCTTGTGTGAGGGTATTGGCAAGTACAATAATCTTTCTACCTTCCTAATGCCTTGCCATTTCTCTGATCTACATGAGAAGAAAGCTAAGCTTCACAAAACAGGGCAATGAAGCAGTGAGGAGCACCCAGAGGAGAAAAGAGAGCCAGCAGTGAGTTGTTATTTCAATGGGAAACAAACAAATAAACAAACAAACAGGCACACACCCCCCCTATGTTACAGTGTTAACTCGTCCAGACAAGAAAGAAATTTTGAATGGAACTTAAATTGCCTCCAAACTTCTTGGAGACCCTAAGAAATATCTTTAAAACAGCCTCTTACATCTATCGGCAGATAAAAGTTAATGTGGCCTGGGTGTTTTCTAATGATAATATGGGTCATCAACACTTTTTTAAAGAAAAGAAATGTCTGAACAGCAATAGACAATGTAGGAATTGAAAAGCAGTATCATAAGGATGATCTGCTGCTTTAGGATTGGGAGAAATGTTACCAGCTGACGTTTTATTTACTGAATCTATTAAAAAGGTGGCTTGGTCATGAGGAAAATCTGTCTCAGATGACTGCTGTAGTTTTAGAAAGCTGCTGACCATCCATGATTGTACATCTGCTGAATAAATTGGCAAACTGCCCCCATTTCCAGTTCTTCATCCTGAATGATTTAACGAGATGTGGCTTTGAATGCAGCGTGGTACAGCTGAATTTGTTTCACATCAACTCCTGACAGGGAATTTTTGTGATGCTGTTTCAGAGCATATCCGTCCATCTTTTCACGCGGGGATGGATGGTCAGGGGAGGTCATGCTTTGGGCATTGTCACTATAACACTCCTGTTGTTTTGGGCAAGAAGCTTGGCTGTAAAAGCGTACTGCAGGCTCGAAGCTCTGGTCAGAAGCAGAGTAGAACAGGGCGCAGGAACTCACCAAGCTCAGTATCTGCCATCAGAGGCTGGCAAACCACCTCATTCCTCTCACTGAGCTCGGTAAATGTATCTTGAGGTCAGCTAGGTTATTTATTCTTAGTGCCTGAAGGCTGTTCCCAAAGCTGAGCCTTCCAGCTTAGAAACCTCCTAATGTCTGGCCCAGGTCCACTTTGATCCCGTTTGCCTGGTCCTTTTATAAGATACGCACCACCCCAACTTGTGCGCCTGGGCAATCGCAGCAATACCTACGGTGGGTAGTGTTAATCTT
>NW_010226257.1:13971-20052 GCF_000690775.1 Eurypyga helias
CCTCTGACCTGACTTAAACTCGTGTTTGCCGTTACGTGGCCATGCCACACAAATGGTTCGCAGCTGCCTGGAGATCAGCTGGTCTGTTCAAGCCTTTCTCTTCCTTTGTTATTTTGAGCTGATGAGCTTGCAGCGGAAATCCCTGTCATTTGCTACAAGAGCCAGATTTTTCACCGTTAAAATTTCAGCCCCCTCTGACTGGTGCTCGCTCTACTTGGTCACCATCAATCTTTGTGCTGTCAGCGAATCTCATTATTATGGCCTTCTTTTGGCCATCCAAGCCCAAACCCAGTCTGAGAGAACCATAGAAAGAGTTGCCAGTGGACTGCTGTGCTTGCCAATTCTTTCATGATTCGCTGTTCTAACTAGCCTCTTGCCTTGAGCATGTTACCATCTTTGAGCTTTTTTCTGTCTTCTCTTCAGTGAAAATACAACCCAGAAATTTACCCTTTCCACATACAGATCCACATTGTGCAGCTTCTCTCCTCCTCTTACTTATGTGGAAAGATAAACAGTTATTATTTATTTTTACTCTTAGAAAACCCAGTTTGGCTGGACTTTGAGGGTTTCTGAATTTATCTCTGTGTTTTTCAAACTCCAAGCCATTCCATGGCCAGAGCGTGCTGGCTGTATGGGATCACGCTGCTCAAGAACTGGAAGGACTTGACATGCTCCAGAATGACAACCCACACAATTATGGGGTTGTCATGCTGATGGAGTTGCCCACACAGGGTGAAGCCACACTGGAAGACCAGAAACTCTGCTTACAAAGAGGTCAAACCACTTAACAATCCCCAAAGGTTTCTGGATTTTCTGGGAGATATGCCACGTGACGCAGGGCCACGTTACAACATAGCCACACAGATCAAACCATTTAAAGAACATCGTGCCAGAAGGCACAGACCTAAGCTGTGATCCCAGACATGTTATAGCACTCAGGGGTCCAGAGAGGGCTGTGCTCCCAACACGTGACCAAACAGGACTGATATCCCAAGCGCTGGGTGGCTCAGTGAAAAATCAGAGTAGCAAAAGGCCACAAGATCAGAGATGTAAGCACAGTTATGGAGGTGTAGTCATACTTGGGGTTAATCGAGGCTCAGGATGGCCTTTCCTGTCTGCAGAGGCGGTGGCTCCACCCTAATTATAAGCCATTGAAACAAACCAGCCTGATGGAAAAGCAGTCCCGGGGAGCTTGGGAAAAACTGACCCCAACTCAAGGAGATCACATTGGGCAGCTTTAAAGCAGCCACCCTTCTCAATGGAGGCAGGGACTGGAAAGGTGACCTCCAGACCAAGCAGCCCAGTCACAGACTTCTGACTGACAACTGTTGACAAGTCAGTGCTGCAAGTCCCAAACCAGAATGACACACAAGTCAGGTAGCTACCAGGAGTGTTAGGAGATGGTCCCTCTCTCTCCATTAGGACAGAATGGATGACAGCTGAACTCATCCCTTCCTGTGGAAAGCAACAGTCATCAGTGCATGCATTGTCCCTTCTCCAATTCTCCAATAGCTAACCAAAACGTGGCATCAGCTAAGGAAAACCCCGTCGCTTTCCATATGGCAACAAATGTGTTTCTGGTTCTTGCTCACATGTACAGAAGGCAAAGGACTCTCCAAAAGAACAGAAAGTGCCTCTGAAGAGCCTACACTTCAAAAGGAAGGAGCGAGGATCTGGCAGAGCCCCCAGATTAAAGTGATTTTGCACCTTAGGTACAAAAATAGGCATCCCAAGTGAGTGCATCTGCTCACACGGCTTTGCACTGAAGAGCATAGATGTGGTGTCAAGTGAGAGAGGATCAACAGACCAGGTTTCTGGATGCCACCATCTTGCCCAGCAGCATCAGAAACTCAGCTTTGCTTGCTGAGCACAAACACAAGCAGCTGCATGTGAGCCAGTGAAGTTCACAGGGAAGAGGGTCACCCTCCACAGGAGAGAAACAAAAGCAGCTAGGTTTTTGTTGATGTTAGAGAGTGCAAAAGAATCTCCCAAAGCCAATGTGCTGCTGTACCTTCTCCGAGTGTGAAGACATGACCAAAAAGGACATTGCAATACTTGTGGAGGGTGAAAATGGCAATTTGGGTGCTATGTGAATGCTTTGTACAGAGTTTTGGGATATGAAGTAGTACCGTTCTCTGGAGAAAAGATAATGCTCTAAGTGAGGACAAGCTTTGAAAGAGGAAAAGCGGTATTTTCAGTACCCAGAGGTTGGCATCAGGCAGGTTGGTACCTACCCAGTTTCTAACTCACTTGGCCTGTTTGTCTCTGACACATCATGGAGCTATCTGAGCAATGACGTCCACATACCTCGACTTACACCGCGTACACTGTGCGTCAGAGTCATTTGCTCTGTCTCTATTTCTAAAGGTGACAAACCCCCTGCACACAAGTTTTGAAAAGAGCCCAGCAACCATTTGCATAAAGCAGCCTTTTCAGCAGAGAGCAGCACTCCAAAATTTCCAGTGTGGCCAGAGACCACAAAGGCCTCTATGGACTCAGACTCCATCAAATATGAAACTTGAACCCACAACATCAGAAGGATATAGACCGGTTGGAGCAAGTCCAGAGGAGGCCACGGAGATGCTCCGAGGGCTGGAGCTCCTCTGCCATGGGGACAGGCTGGGAGAGTTGGGCGTGTTCAGCCTGGAGAAGAGAAGGCTCCGGGGAGACCTTATAGCACCTTCCAGTACCTGAAGGGGCTACAAGGAAGCTGGGGGGGGCTTTTTACAAGGGCCTGTAGTGACAGGACAAGGGGGAACGGGTTTAAATTGAAAGTGGGGAGGTTTCGATTAGATATCAGGAAGAAGTTCTTCGCGGAGAGGTTGGTGAGGCACTGGGACAGGTTGCCCAGAGAAGCTGTGGATGCCCCATCCCTGGAAGTGTCTAAGGCCAGGCTGGATGAGGCTTTGAGCAACCTGGTCTAGTGGAAGGTGTCCCTGCCCATGGCAGGGGGTTGGAACTAGATGGTCTTTAGGGTCCCTTCCAACGCAAACCATTCTATGATTCTATGATTCTATGTTGTAAAAGCAGATCTTTCTCATAATGCTTTAAAAAACATAGTAAGGAGGGGAAATAATCAGAGGTGACTCATCATAATGATATGCTATTGATAAGACTTTCCCCATCGTAATAGACACACAGGAAAATTCCTGTGAAAGCCATTCAAAATACATAACAACAATGTGATATGATAGGATGTGACAATTTAATGTGATGTGATAGGAGCAAGTAAGGGGGCACAGTGGGGAGTAACTGTCTTCACTTGACAATTCAGGACATAGAATTTCATTTCTGGAATGGAAACTGTGATCACGAATCAGTTTTCATTTAATCACCTTTTAAATTCACATTTTTAAAACCTGAAGATTTACAATCTCTAATGAGAAACTATGAATTCTTTTCATCTCCCTCACACACATTAACTCATTTGCACACTGCTGTGATATACAAAGTCATTTTCCTACTAAAACCAATTACAGATTTGTTCACTGAAGGTGGAAGATGCAATTTATATTTTTCTTGGTATTTTATAAAATACCCTCCATAGGTTTCAAAGCAACTTAAGACATTATTTTCTGAAAACTGCACTGCAGGTAGTTTGATACCGATTTTGTTATAAAAGATGATATGCTAGAAATGGCTTGTGGTTAGATATGCCTAACACAAACTAAGGAAGATCATATGGAATGATGATGGAGTATTTGCACTTTTTCCCCTCTGGACCTCTTTTCAAACTGATATCCAGTTTACTTCTCTGCACTGGTCTTGAAATGCTTACTTACAAATTTAGTCCAGCCTTGTGAGATCAGAAAGCTCCCAGGAATCATGTTTGAGGAACCATTTATTGCTATAAGAGCTGTACTAGTCAAATGATCAAAACACTTGTTTGTCTCAATGGATTTAAATTACCACTGTTTTATAGTAGACAGTCTCTTTTTTTTAACTGTAACTAGTTATTAGCCTCACCTTCTTGTGCAAACTTGTATTTTCCATTATTAAACCAAGCCCTTTCCAAACAGCCCCATGAACAATGAAATGCATATGCTATTATTAAGAGTTTGTTTACATGCTTAATGTGCTAGCAATTAAAATGAGGCACAGTTGATGTTCCACCTCTCCACTGGGGAGATTGTCTTCTGAATCACCATGGGATTGTTCCCCCTTCTTTCAGATCCTTTCATGAGGCTTAAAGACAGCAGTGGGGTCTTGGTGACACGTGCAGCGGTAGAAACTGGTACAAAGAATACTGGTATAAAATCACCTTGTGCATGAAAACATTCCTTGGAATATTTTACATACGAAATGAAAGCGTAGGAAAGGGTTGTATCCCATGCAGCACTGGAAATATACTGTTAGGTTTCATGTGTTTTGTTCAAAGCCATCTTTTGTGTCCTGATAGAGAATCAGACTTTGCTCGTCTTTCCTGAAGCTACGATTTTGAACACTTCTGATCTCTAAAGGGGAGGTAGAAATTTAACTTGGGTTATGAGTGCCAGATCTGCCTGCCCTTCAGCACTGTCCTTGTTTGGTGCTTACCTACAGCTGCCTCGAGGTCCCGGCGCAGGAAAAGCAGGATGCTGTGCCAGGCTCAGATGAACGAATGGCGACAGCAGCAGCGAAGTCCTTTGCGCTGCAACCAAGATGTGGCTGGTGGCTGAAACAGAATCCCCAATAAAACAACCGAGTGCACACCTCCCAAGTGAGATTCATTTGTTGGCAGCCGACATACTTGCTGCTAGGTATTAAGAGATCGCAGATCCAACTCCTTGTTAGTTACACCTCTGTGAAACACGCCCGCAAAATCCTCACTGCCAACAATTTTTGCTATATATACCCTAAAAGTATCCACTATTATTGGTAAGAAGTGACCTTTCACACTGCCAAGGGTTGAGCCTTAAGGAAGATAATTTACTTTGCGTACTGTACTACTGATGTTCATGAAGCCACCAGGAAGTGTGGCAAGCAGCCCTGCGGAATACCACGGTGAGACAGCTATGTCATGCCACCCAGCTTTCACACAGGGTGCCCATAACTTCGCCCAGAAACTTGAAAACACCTTCTTATTCCTGTACTTTTATTCCCCCTCTCTCTCAGCTTTAAAAGCTTTGCCTACCCTAGCTGTTTGAGCCTTAGCGTATCACTGCATTAACATGTCGTTTCGGTTATTGGTGAGGTGGGAGCCGGGTGAGATACGCACTTTCCAACAGAATTTCACTAGCTGACTAAATATATCATGAACATCTATTTCTGCCGTGAAAATACCCAACCGTAGGAGCAATAGCCTGACTGTGTAGGCAGGGAGTAAAGCACTGGATCTTCCTGTGTATAAAACACAGGTCTCCCCAGGACATGCTGTGGGCCAAAAGCCAAGCCTTTCTCCTGAGACTTGAGATGTTTTTATTAACCTCAAGCCTTGCTTCTCCTACAAATAACTCGGTTTCCTTAGCTACAAGATATTTAGGAGTGAGAAAACAGGTGTCATCAGCACGGGGGGTGTTTTGGTGATGCTTTCGCCTAAGCCGTTTTACAACCCGGTGTATCACCGGCACACCCAGCCTTTTCCAGAGGGGTGCCTCCGTTTGTTCTTTGCTTTCCCCTTTCTAAGCTTTTCTGGACAGGTCATTATCGTGCCGTCACGTCGCGCTGCCAGCGATGCCAGCGGGCTGTGAGGATTGTAACGGGCACCGGTGGCTCTCCGGACACTGCTCCGGGATGGACGTGTCCCCGGCTGCAGACTTCATGCTCCCGCTCGTTCCACGTGTCCACAGCCATGTATTTCCACCGCCTAGGAACGCATAAGCGGTGTTGAAACACCCTGACACCCCACACTGCCCTCGGCCAGCGCAGCAGCGATGCACAACCCCCCTCCTAGCCCAGCGCTGGCTGTGCTTTGGGTGGAATTTAACAGCTTTTGGGCAAAAAGACAAAAACGCCTTCAAAAGCCCTGGCTTAGTGTCGCTCGCCCAACGCACCGGCTGGTGCGGAGAATGGCGATGCAGCAGCCCGTGCTGGAGGTCAAAGCAGAAGTGGGGGTGAGGACGAGGGTCTTCAGCGTCGTGAGGAGTCAAAAAGGCGTTTTTT
>NW_010226258.1:0-3258 GCF_000690775.1 Eurypyga helias
TATCCTTCCATTCTGACACTCCAAAATAATATGTACAAAATAGGAATACTAAGCTAATCTAAGGTGAAGTGGTTTTATTTGATTGAAGAGTCTTTCTGAAATTTAAAAAGTTTAGTTAAACTTAGATTCTAGCTGTAATACTACAGTATTATTCGTGTAGGTTCTCTATTCTACAATTTTTTAAAAATGTTATTTCTCTGAAACTCTTCCCTAATGTTCAAACACACTCAAAATTAAAGCAAGTTCGAGCTTACATATCCTACCTTGCTAAATTTTGAAGTATTTTTTTTTCTTCTTCCAGTATTCGGTTGTAAAGTGTTTTTAGAGACTAAAACTATTACTTATTTACTTCATTAGTTAATAAGGAATTTTGTATCTGCTACCAAACAATGTAATTTGAAAGCAAGATATCACATGCAAATTTGACCAAAATCTGCAAAGCAAAAAAAAAAAAGACATTCACACCCCACACATTTAAAACATGTATGCTATCATGCATAGAAAAACCCAAAACAAAAAAACCCACCCAAAACCAAACACAATACCCTTTAAACAGCATCTACAAGACATACAGCTCAAAGTTCAGTGCAATGGCTAAATTATTTAACACTCCAAGAACAGAACCATGAGAGGAGCAGTAAATTCTTAAAAACCCCCAAACCAACCAAACAAAAAACCCCAAAGAACACAACCCTCCCCCACACCCACCAAAAAACCCCAACCCCCCCCTCAAAACCCATCCCCCCTCTCAAAACCACAAACAAACAGAAACAAAAAACCCCACAATCAAACCACAAAACACGAAAAGAAAACCCAAACTGTTATCCAATATCCAATTTTGCAATGCAAAGGTGAGAAACTAAATCTATAAAAAGGCTGTTATGATTTAGTTTTGGTTTGCAGGTTAATTATATAGCACATGAAAAATGGAAACGTGTGACTTCACCTCTGACCAGCATAGTTAAAAACCTCTCCATTGTCCTTTGTGATCATGGGATACTTTTTAGACAATCTAAATTAATAAAGACTTGCCTCTTTCAGATAAACACATGATCAAGTGTACCAGTTAGGATTTCACATTCACAGTACATAAGAAAATACACATGGAAAGAAAAGTAAAGGGTTAACAAGGATTTATTCACAGGAATATATGTAAGTAGAGAGAAAAGAAACAAACAAACAAACCCCACCATCAACAGAAAAGCTAAACAAATGTAATTAAAGAGGATCCATACCAACTTTCACTCTGTAGCTTTAAACTTGCACCCTTGTGCATTTAATTACATCAGAAAGGGCCACCAGCATGCACCAATACACTGTGGATACCCTGCATTACATCCATTATCTTAAACATATTTAAGATCATGCTGTGAAAAAAAAAATAAAAAATCATAAAAGGTAATAAGTTGAGTGGGAATAAACACAAATATATCAATCGTCATTAACTTCTACAAATGTCTTTACATGCCAACTAACATTTATGCAGCCTTTAACGGGTCTTACCATGTAATTAATTTTTAGAGATTCTGCTAAAAATCCGTAGTATATAACCATGCAGAAAGCACATCACAATGACAGCACACAGGCAAATATTTTGCAGTTATATCAGCTTTCCACATTTTGCAGGTTACACACAATACGAGTCTTAATCTTAACAGATCCTAAAAAGGTATTTCAAAGCCTAATTGTTAGCTACAGTACTTTATATCTATATTCCTAATAAAAATAAAATCCAAAGAATGTCAGAAAAGGAATTTTAAATGCAGGGCTATATTGAATTGGCAAACTGCAACACAAAACTGGCGCAACATAGGTAAATGTATACCAATTTCACTGTATGTGATGTGAGCATGCTACTTTCCCACTAATTTAAATTACTTCTGATCACAATGAGCCAGAATTCACGCTTGAACTTTAAACTGCACATTAAGAATAATGCCTTACTCCAGAAATTAAATCTAATTAAGTACAATAACAAAATCATATCTCCTACTTTAATTTTTTTTTAATGTAAAAATTAAGATTAAATGAAAGGAGTGACACATTTGGCAGCTTGCAGGTTGCTTCATTTTGTTCAAGTTAACCTTCATAAATTTACAATGGGGTTTCTATATTGTACACTGCCAGTGCCTGCTCCCAACACAGACACAAGCTGCATTTTGACTGTACTAACTTGTTTAGTTATACATTAACATGCAAATTACCTAGGAATCCCAACAAGCAGGATGAAATAACCCTTACTTAAAAAAAAAAAACAAACCCACACCCAAACAAAACCAAAAAAACACCCCACAACCCCCCCCCCGAAAACCATAACAAAAAAAAGAAAGCCTTTTACTGTTTGTGATCCCCATTCTTAGGTTTCCTTTATTGTGCACAAAATAGTTTTCCTCTTTATGTATTCCTATGGTTCAATTATATGGTTCTTATTTTGGTACAATTCTCCACAATTGTCCAGAATGTGCTGTTTTGTTAATAATTTTTTTTTTCTTTTTCACATCCAGTGCAGAGTTGTAATAGGAGACAGATTTCAACCCACAAAGGCTCCAGATGTTAAAACATTTCCCAACATCAACTTAGTACAGTGATGGCAACACCTCCCTCCCACCCCTCCCAGTAGGGTTGGGATTGTACAGTATGTCCTACTGGTTTACCCCTTCCCCCCAGAGTAAATGGTAACATTTTCCCTGGGTGCTGAGGCTCCCTCATAGTCTCCCAGACTGAAGAACCTGTAAAAGAATAGACAGAGGTATAATTAAATCTTACCCTGAACCTTAACTGACAGAACAGTGCATAAAAAAGGCAAAAAACCTCTTTGTTTCAGCGGTAGGTGCTACTTAAAAATGCATTTATGTCTAGATATTCCCTATTAAGTCTGTTTAAGAAGAGAGCCCATTTAGCAGGATAAATTATTCTTCATGAAACAACACTATATACTTTAAAGCTACACTGACAGGTCAACTATTGTGGTTAAACTTAGACTGAAGAAAAAAGCAGTCCTATATATTCTAACAAGTTTCTAACAAGATTATGAGGTAGTTATGACATTGAGAAAAAATATTAAACATACCTTCTACTGACCTAACAATTGGGACTAAACAAGATAGCCATAGTGTCTCCGCATTACAAACTGAGGATAATTGACAATTTTAACACTTTAGATCCCTCTTCATTAGGATGAACCTCCCTCGCCCCCAAATTATTTCAGAATTAAAATGCCCTCATTTATAAATATGTAAATCATAGAATCATAGAATG
>NW_010226259.1:0-1612 GCF_000690775.1 Eurypyga helias
ACACGTGTGTGAGCTCTGGGTGTGAACACACAGCTGTGAGCACGTGTGTGAGCTCTGGCTGTGAGCACATGGCTGTGAGCGTGTGTGAGCTCTGGCTGTGAGCACATGTGTGAGCACATGGCAGGAGCACACGGCTGTGAGCATGTGTGTGAGCATGTGTGTGAGCACATGGCTGTGAGCACGTGTGTGAGCTCATGGCGTGAGCACACGGCTGTGAGTATGTGTGTGAGCTCCGGCTGTGAGCTCTGGGTGTAAGCACATGGCTGTGAGAGTGTGTGAGCACACGGCTGTGAGCTCTGGCTGTGAGCTCTGGGTGTGAGCACACGGCTGTGAGCACGTGTGTGCATGCTGGGGGTATGAGCATATGTATGAGCACGTGTCTGTATGCTGGGGGTGTGATCTATAGGTGTGAACACATGGCTATGAGCATATGTAAGCATGTGAGCATGTGTGTGTGCAAGCTATGGGTGTGAACATGTGCCTGCATGGTATGGGTGAGTGTGCTGTGGGTGTGAGCACGTGTGGAAGCTGTGGCTGTGAGCACGTGTGTGAGCACACTATAGGTATGAGCACATGGCTGTGACCATCCTGTGGGTGTGAGCACATGTGTGAGCATGCTGGGGGTGTGTGCGGTGGGTGAGCGTGCTAATGCATGAGCATGTGCGGGAGCACACTATAGGTGTGAGCACACGTGTGTGCTATAGGTGTGAGCAAGTTGTGGGTGTGGGCATGTGTGTGAGCGTGCTATAGGTGTGACTACATGGCTGTGAACACGTATGAGCGTGCTGTGGGTGTGAGCACGTGTGTGCTATAGGTGTGAGCACACTATAGTCATGAGCACGTGTGTGCTATAGGCGAGCACACCATAGGCGTGAGCACACTATAGACATGAGCACATGTGTGTGCTATAGGTGTGAGCACACCATAGGTGTGAGCACACTATAGACGTGAGCACATAGGTGTGAGCACACGGGTGTGCTATAGACGTGAGCACACTGTAGGTGTGAGCACACGTGTGTGCTATAGGCGTGAGCACACCGTAGGCATGAACACACGCGTGTGCTATAGGCGTGAGCACACCGTAGGTGTGAGCATACGTGTGTGCTATAGGCGTGAGCACACCATAGGCGTGAGCACACGCGTGTGCTATAGGTGTGAGCACACCGTAGGTGTGAGCATATGTGTGTGCTATAGGAGTGAGCACACTATAGGTGTGAGCACACGGGTGTGCTATAGGCGTGAGCACGCTATAGGCATGAGCATACGTGTGTGCTATAGGTGTGAGCACACCATAGGCGTGAGCACACGTGTGTGCTATAGGCGTGAGCACACCGTAGGTGTGAGCATATGTGTGTGCTATAGGCGTGAGCACACTATAGGTGTGAGCACACGGGTGTGCTATAGGCGTGAGCACGCTATAGGCATGAGCATACGTGTGTGCTATAGGTGTGAGCACACCATAGGCGTGAGCACACACGTGTGCTATAGGCGTGAGCACACCGGTGTGACCATACAGACGTGCTCACACACCTGAACACACGCACCCCGTGCGCGTTCCCACCTGTGTGTGTGCATTCCCACGGCTCCACACACGCGTGTGCACACCTCCACC